>NC_056446.1:41596142-41651142 GCF_018296145.1 Oncorhynchus tshawytscha | reverse complement strand
TGTCTATAAATAAGAGAGCAGGTCTGGAATCAGTGTGTCATGACAGGATGATTACACAGAAGAATCACAGCGCTTACATGATGGTCTTTCTTGGGGGCGGGGGGGGACTTAATCTCTTTTATTAGAATGTTTACAGTGCAAACTGTGAAACAATTAATGAATGTTGCCGCGAGAGGTACTGGATCTGGCCAAATAGGTGCCAGACGAAACTAAGTCAAATCTGAGAGGTGCCAGGACCTGGCTCAAATTAAGCATAGTGAAACAGGTAGTAGGAGTTATAACCACCATGACATTACAGGTCAGACTATAGGAGTTATAACCACCATGACATTACAGGTCAGACTATAGGAGTTATAACCACCATGACATTACAGATCAGACTATAGGAGTTATAACCACCATGACATTACAGATCAGATTATAGGAGTTATAACCACCATGACATTACAGGTCAGACTATAGGAGTTATAACCACCATGACATTACAGATCAGACTATAGGAGTTATAACCACCATGACATTACAGGTCAGACTATAGGAGTTATAACCACCATGACATTACATTACAGATTATAGTAGTTATAACCACCATGACATTACAGATCAGACTATAGGAGTTATAACCACCATGACATTACAGGTCAGACTATAGGAGTTATAACCACCATGACATTACAGATCAGACTATAGGAGTTATAACCACCATGACATTACAGGTCAGACTATAGGAGTTATAACCACCATGACATTACAGATCAGACTATAGTAGTTATAACCACCATGACATTACAGGTCATAGGACATATAACCATGACAGTAAAGCTCAGACTAATTAAATAATGAAATACCTCAACAGGATACTTAACCTCTGACCTGCTGTCATTACAGTGGAGGAATAATACAATGATAGCTAGTGTAAGACTGTTTTAACAGAGGTCAGCTGGGAGGGAACCAAACTCCTGTCAGCATTCATCAGGAGATGCACTACCTCACTATTCACGTGTCCCAATGGGCACCCTATTTCCTATGGGCCTTGGTCAAAAGTAGTGCACTACATAGGGAATAGGGTTCCATTTGGAACGTATCCCCTCACGATTACTCTCTGAGACTGAGAACAGCAGTCTGGTGTCACCCACTTCCTGTACTGTCATTCATCAGACTCACAGGCAGCAGAATGATTAGTGCCACTCTCTCCCTATCTAAATAACATTTCCCCTAGTCTCTCTCTATACCAATGGACATAGAGTGTTGGGCCAGTAACCGAAAGGTTGCTGGATCGAATCCCGTTCTGGCCCCCTAAGCAAGGCAGTTAACCCACTGTTCCCCCGGGGCGCCGAAGATGTGGACGTCGATTAAGGCAGCCCCCCCACAGCACCTCTCTGATTCAGAGGGGTTGGGTTAAATGAGGAAGACACATTTCAGTTGAAGGCATTCAGTTTTACAACCGACTAGCTATCCCCCCCCTTTCCTTTCTTTGTGGATTTCAACGCTCAAGCAGTGCAAGTTTAAAGGCCAAACAAGTGAGTTTGGGAAATGGGAAAGTCTGCATCTGAGACATAGTTTTCACATATAGACTTTACAGTATATGCCTTAACTTAGAATCAACTGGGCCCTCGAACTGGGCCCTACAACTGGGCCCTACAACCGGGCCCTACATAAATAATATGGTCGCTGTGATAGGACATGTTTATTTGATTTTCTGCATTTTTTCAAAGTCCCATCTCTTGCAGCCGTAGCAGTCTCTCTCTTCCTCCCGCCTCAATTTTACACCTCTACCCCTTTTCAAGTCCCACTTCGTTGTACAGTGTTACCAGGCTCTATATAGGCACAAGGTTAGTAGGACGTGTTTGTCGGTGGGGGAAAAAAATCATCTCTAAAAATGCTGGACAGTACATATAGTGAGGTATAGCCCTACAGAGAGATAAACATGTGATTTACTTTACATCAAATCACACCAACAGACTGTCTGTTTTGGCACATTCTGTAGCTAGCAGCCATGCTAAACCTTGTTATGGTTCCAACAGACACCTCTGACACATCACTGGCCCACACACTCACCAAAAACACACACACACACAGAGACACACACACACTGGCACAGAAAGACAGTCCTCCTTCCAAACCCACAAGAGTTAAGTAGCTTCTGGACATTAGCTGTCACTTTGTGAGTCTGTCTCTCTCTGTGTGTGTGTGTCTCTGTGTGTATGTGTGTGTGTGTCTCTGTGTATCTGTGTGTGTCTCTGTGTCTCTGTGTGTGTCTCTGTGTCTCTGTGTGTATCTCTGTGTCTCTGTGTGTATCTCTGTGTCTGTGTGTGTGTCTCTGTGTGTGTCTCTGTGTGTGTGTCTGTCTCTCCTCCACCCAGGTTCTGCTAAATAATGCAGACCTAAAGCTCTCCTTCTCTATGTGCCAGAACCCAGCTACATTCACTCTAATAATGCCTCATCCAGTCACAGCCCTTATCCAGTCACAAAGCCTCATCCAGTCACAATGCTCACAGCCCTCATCCAGTCACAACCCTCATCCAGTCACAGCCCTCATCCAGTCACAATGCCTCATCCAGTCACAATGCTCACAGCCCTCATGCAGTCACAATGCCTCATCCCGTCACAATGCCTCATCCAGTCACAGCCCTCATCCAGTCACAATGCCTCATCCAGTCACAATGCTCACAGCCTTCATCCAGTCACAATGCCTCATCCAGTCACAATGCCTCATCCAGTCACAGCCCTCATCCAGTCACAATGCCTCATCCAGTCACAGCCCTCATCCAGTCACAATGCTCACAGCCCTCATCCAGTCACAATGCCTCTCATCCAGTCACAGCCCTCATCCAGTCACAGCCCTCATCCAGTCACAATGCCTCATCCAGTCACAGCCCTCATCCAGTCACAATGCTCCACAGCCCTCATCCAGTCACAATGCCTCATCCAGTCACAGTCACAGCCCTCATCCAGTCACAATGCCTCATCCAGTCACAGCCTCATCCAGTCACAATGCCTCATCCAGTCACAATGTCATCCAGTCACAGCCCTCATCCAGTCACAATGCCTCATCCAGTCACAGCCCTCATCCAGTCACAATGCCTCATCCAGTCACAATGCCTCATCCAGTCACAATGCCTCATCCAGTCACAATGCCTCATCCAGTCACAATGCTCACAGCCCTCATCCAGTCACAATGCCTCATCCAGTGCCTCATCCAGTCACAATGCCTCATCCAGTCACAGCCCTCATCCAGTCACAATGCCTCATCCAGTCACAATGCTCACAGCCCTCATCCAGTCACAGCCCTCATCCAGTCACAATGCCTCATCCAGTCACAATCCGTCACAGCCCTCTTCCAGTCACAATGCTCACAGCCAATCACAGCCTCTCATCCAGTCACAAGCCTCATCCAGTCACAATGCCTCAATGCCTCATCCAGTCACAATGCCTCTCAGTCCAGTCACAGCCCTCATCCAGTCACAATGCCTCATCCAGTCACAATGCGCACAGCCCTCTTCCAGTCACAATGCTCACAGCCCTCATCCAGTCAATGCCTCAATGCCTCATCCAGTCACAATGCCTCATCCAGTCACAGCCTCATCCAGTCCAGTCACAGTCACCTCATCCAGCCTCATCCAGTCACCCTCATCCAGTGCAGTCACAGCCCTCATCCAGTCACAATGCCTCATCCAGTCACAATGCTCACAGCCCTCATCCAGTCACAATGCCTCATCCAGTCACAGCCCTCATCCAGTCACAATGCCTCATCCAGTCACAATGCTCACAGCCCTCATCCAGTCACAATGCCTCATCCAGTCACAGCCTCATCCTCATCCAGTCACAATGCCTCATCCAGTCACATGCCCTCATGCTCACAGCCCTCATCCAGTCACAGCCCTCATCCAGTCACAATGCCTCATCCAGTCACAATGCCTCATCCAGTCACAGCCCTCTTCCAGTCACAATGTCACAATGCTCATCCAGTCACAGCCCTCATCCAGTCAATGCCTCAATGCCTCATCCAGTCACAATGCCTCATCCAGTCACAGCCCTCATCCAGTCACAATGCCTCATCCAGTCACAATGCTCATCCAGTCACCCTCATCCAGTCACAATGCCTCATCCAGTCACAATGCTCACAGCCCTCATCCAGTCACAATGCCTCATCCAGTCACAGCCCTCATCCAGTCACAATGCCTCATCCAGTCACAATGCCCTCATCCAGCAATGCCTCATCCAGTCACATCCAGTCACAGCCCTCATCCAGTCACAATGCCTCATCCAGTCACAATCACAGCCCTCATCCAGTCACAATGCCTCATCCAGTCACAATCACAGCATCCACAAGCCCTCATCCAGTCACAGCCCTCATCCAGTCACAATGCCTCATCCAGTCACAATGCTCACAGCCCTCATCCACCTCATCCAGTCACAGCCCTCATCCAGTCACAATGCCTCATCCAGTCACAGACCTCATCCAGTCACAGTACTCACAGCCCTCATCCAGTCACAGCCCTCATCCAGTCACAATGCTCACAGCCCTCATCCTCATCCAGTCACAACCCTCATCCAGCCACACATTAACTACACATGGTTGATGATATTACAAGGTTAACTAGCTTGTCCTGCGTTGCATATAATATCAAGAAAAATCCTTGAATGAGTAGGTGTTCTAAACCTTTTGACTGGTGCTGTATACCCAGGCTGCATCCCACTTGTCAACCCTATTCCCTATATTAAAATACAAGTGTTCATTGTTCATTCAGTGTTGTTGTAATTGTCATTGGGGCGGCAGCGTAGCCTAGTGGTTAGAGTGTTGCTAGTGGTTAGAGCGTTGGACTAGTAACCGAACGGTTGCAAGATCGAATCCCTGTTTCATAATTCTACTGAATGATGACAATGATGTTGACGGTGATGATAATAATGATGGTGGTGATGGTGTGTGGATAATATATTCTCATATTACATAATCACTAACTAATCTTCGTAATGCAGACATAGTTTATATAAACCAAACATGGTGCCTGTGCAAGTTTTTGAAGCCACCAATTACACCCTGATAGCAAAAATACATGATTGATTTAGACATCTAGATGCTCTAACGGTCCTCAAGGCCCAACGCAGTCACCATCCTGTAGGTCCCTAACTACCAGCCTGTAGGTCCCTAACTACCAGCCTGTAGGCCCCTAACTACCAGCCTGTAGGCCCCTAACTACCAGCCTGTAGGCCCCTAACTACCAGCCTGTAGGTCCCTAACTACCAGCCTGTAGGCCCCTAACTACCAGCCTGTAGGTCCCTAACTACCAGCCTGTAGGCCCCTAACTACCTGTCTGTAGATCCTTAACTACCAGCCTGTAGGCCCCTAACTACCAGCCTGTAGGCCCCTAACTACCAGCCTGTAGGCCCCTAACTACCAGATGACTAACTAGTCACTATGGCAGCTAGTGTCCTAATTTATGGACATAATGCATTAACACACACACACACACACACTAGGGAATCATTCAAATATTAATCCAATAGGAGCATATCCAAACCCCTCAGGCTCACATTTAAATGTAAGAATTCATTTATACTGCGTTGGTTTCAAAGACACTCTGGCTGTCCAGCACAAATCTGTTGGCATACCGAATAGCACCCTAGTGCCATTCGGTAGTGCACTACTTTTGACCAGGGCCAATAAATCTCTGGTCTAAAGTAGTGCACTATGTAGGGAATAGGGTGCCATTTGGGACACAGACTCTGTCTCTAACTGTGAAATGAGTCAGTCTGCTCAGTCAGTCAGTCTGCTCAGTCAGTCAGTCTGCTCAGTCTCAGTCTGCTCAGTCAGTCAGTCTGCTCAGTCAGTCAGTCAGTCTGCTCAGTCAGTCAGTCAGTCAGTCAGTCAGTCTGCCAGTCAGTCAGTCAGTCAGTCAGTCAGTTTGTCTGTCAGTCAGTCATTGTCAGTCAGTCAGTGCAAGGATTTGCAATATTCAATCAAAATCTGAAACCGGGCTTCCGGGGTTTAAAGTTTTAAAAATATTCTTCTCATAGCAGTAAATCATGTTTGATCCAGAAACTGGTTTGATTGACAGTACTCACTGTTAGACTGGCGCTGTACCGTACTCTGCAGCTGTACATAGTCTATCGGTAAATAGCCCACCCAATTTACATACCTCATCCCCATACTGTTTTTATTTATTTACTTTTCTGCTCTTTTGCACACCAATATCTCTACCTGTACATGACCATCTGATCATTTATCACTCCAGTGTTAATCTGCAAAATTGTAATTATTCGCCTACCTCCTCATGCCTTTTGCACACATTGTATATAGACTCTTTTTTTTTCCTACTGTGTTATTGTCTTGTTAATTGTTTACTCCATGTGTAACTCTGTGTTGTCTGTTCACACTGCTATGCTTTATCTTGGCCAGGTCGCAGTTGTAAATGAGGACGTGTTCTCAACTGGCCTACCTGGTTAAATAAAGGTGAAATAAAAAATAAATAAAAATGTAAGTCTACATATCAAATTTCACCCTATTCCCAAAGGTAACGCACTATATTTATCAGTATTTAACTAGGCATTATTATTTATTTAACTAGTATATTTAACCAGGCAAGTCAGTGAAGAACAAATTCTTATTTTCAATGACATCCTAGGAACAGTGGGTTAACTGCCTGTTCAGGGGGCAGAACAACAGATTTTTACCTTGTCATCTCAGGGATTCGATCTTGCAACCTTTCGGTTACTAGTCCAACACTCTAACCACTAGGCTACGCTGCCGCCCCAATGACAATTACAACAACACTGAATGAACACTTGTATTTTAATATAGGGAATAGGGTTGACAAGTGGGATGCAGCCTGGGTATACAGCACCAGTCAAAAGGTTTAGAACACCTACTCATTCAAGGATTTTTCTTGATATTATATGCAACGCAGGACAAGCTAGTTAACCTTGTAATATCATCAACCATGTGTAGTTAACTAGTGATTGTGTGAAGATTGATTGTTTTTTTTATAAGATTTAATGCTAGCTAGCAACTTACCTGGGCTCCTTGCTGCACTCGCGTAACAGGTGATCAGCCTGCCACACAGTTTCCTCATTGAATGCAATGTAATCGGCCATAATATGCGTCCAAAAAATGCCGATTACCGATTGCTATGAAAACTTGAAATAGACCCTGATTAATCGGTCGACATCTAGTTGACATGTGTCTGTTACTTTACCTCTGTGAAGCATTTATTTGGGCTGAAATCTGAGGTGCAGTTAACTCTAATGAACTTATCCTCTGAGGTAGAGGAAGCTCCACTTCCTTTCCTGTGGCATTCCTCAAGAGAGCCAGTTTCATCATAGCGCTTGATGGTTTTTTGTGACTGCACTTGAAGAAACTTTTAAAGTTCTTGAAATTTTCCAGATTGACTGACCTTCATGTCTTAAAGTAATGATGGACTGTCATTTCTCTTTGCTTATTTGAGCTTGGTCTTTTACCAAATAGGGCTATCTTCTGTAGATCCCCCCCCCTACCGTGTCACAACACAACTGATTAGCTCAAACTAATTAAAAATAAAATAAATTCCACAAATTAACTTTTAAAAAGGCACACCTGTTAATTGAAATGCATTCCAGGTGACTACGTCATGAAGCTGGTTGAGAGAATGCCAACTGTGTGCAAAGCTGTCATCAAGGCAATGGGTGGCTACTTTGAAGAATCCCAAATATAAAATGTGTTATTTCATATTTCATAGTTTTGATGTCTTCACTATTATTATATTAATAATTATACTTTTTTTGGTTACTACATGACTCCATATGTGTTAACTATTATTCTACCACGTAGAAAATAGTAAAAAAATAAAGAAAAACCCTTGAAGGAGTAGGTGTGTCCAAACATTTGACTGGTAGTGTATGTTGTTGTCTTCCCCTGAGCTTTTGTGGAGGCTTGAGGAAGAAGTGTTTTCTAGCCCAGGGAGAGACTCTTCAACCCAACACTTCACACTTCAGAGTGACAGCGCACAGCAGCAAGCATTGCCATGAGCCAGAGAACAACTGTCAGTCACAGCCTCTTTTTCCTCTCTCTATCTCGCTATGGCTCGGTCTGTCTCTCTGTCTCTGTCTCTCTCTCTCTATGGCTCGGTCTGTCTCTCTCTCTCTGTCTCTCTCTCTATGGCTCGGTCTGTCTCTCTGTCTCTCTCTATGGCTCTGTCTCTGTCTCGGTCTGTCTCTACAGCTCGGTCTGTCTCTCTCTCTCTTTGTCTTGGTCTCTCTCTTTGTCTTGGTCTCTCTCTATGGCTCTGTCTGTCTCTCTCTCTCTTTGTCTTGGTCTCTCTCTACGGCTCGATCTGTCTCTCTCTCTCTTTGTCTGTCTCTCTCTGTCTGTCTCTCTATGGCTCTGTCTCTCTCTCTCCATTCAATTAAATTCAATTCAAGGGCTTTATTGGCATGGGAAACATGTGTTAACATTGCCAAAGAAAGTGAGGTAGATAATATATAAAGTGAAATAAACAATAAAAATGAACAGTAAACATTACACATACAGAAGATTCAAAACAATAAAGACATTACAAATGTCATATTATATATAGACAGTGTTTTAACAATGTACAAATGGTTAAAGGACACAGGATAAAATAAATAAGCATAAATATGTGTTTTATTTACAATGGTGTTTGTTCTTCACTGGTTGCCCTTTTCTCAAGGCAGCAGGTCACACATCTTGCTGCTGTGATGGCACACTGTGGAATTTCACCCAGCAGATATGAGAGTTTATCAAAATTGGATATGTTTTTTGAATTCTTTGTGGATCTGTGTAATCTGAAGGAAATATGTCTCTAATATGGTCATTCATTGCTCTCTCTCTATGGCTCGGTCTGTCTCTCTCCCTCTCTCTCTCTCTATGGCTTGGTCTCTCTCTCTCTGGCTCAGTCCGTCTCGCTCTCTCTATGGCTCAGTCCGTCTCTCTCTCTATGGCTCAGTCTGTCTCTCTCTCTCTATGGCTCAGTCTGTCTCTCTCTCTCTATGGCTCAGTCTCTCTCTATGGGTCAGTCCGTCTCTCTCTCTATGGCTCAGTCCTATGGCTCAGTCTCTCTCTCTCTATGGCTCAGTCCGTGTCTCTCTCTATGGCTCAGTCCGTGTCTCTATCTATTGCTCAGTCCGTCTCGCTCTCTCTATGGCTCAGTCCGTCTCGCTCTCTCTATGGCTCAGTCCGTCTCGCTCTCTCTATGGCTCAGTCCGTCTCGCTCTCTCTATGGCTCAGTCCGTCTCGCTCTCTCTATGGCTCAGTCCGCTCTCTCTATGGCTCAGTCCGTCTCTCTCTCTCTCTCTCTGGCTCATGGCTCAGTCCGTCTCTCTCTCTCTCTATGGCTCAGTCCGTCTCTCTCTCTCTATGGCTCAGTCCGTCTCTCTCTCTATGGCTCTCAGTCTCTCTCTCTCTATGGCTCAGTCCGTCTCTCTCTCTCTATGGCTCAGTCCGTCTCTCTCTCTCTCTATGGCTCAGTCCGTCTCAATCTCTCCCTATGGCTCAGTCCGTCTCTCTCTCTCCCTATGGCTCAGTCTGTCTCTCTCTATGGCTCGGTCAGTCTCTCCCTCTCTCTCCATGGCTCGGTCTGTCTCTCCCTCTCTGTCTGTCTCCCTCTCAATTCAATTGAAGGGGCTTTATGGCATGGGAAACATGTGTTAACATTGCGAAAGCAAGTGAGGTAGACAATATCTGTTTCTCCCTCCCTCTGTCTCTCTCTTCCCCTACTGGCCTGTCTCTCCCTCCCTCTGTCTCTCTCTTCCCCTACTGGCCTGTCTCTCCCTCCCTCTGTCTCTCTCTTCCCCTACTGGCCTGTCTCTCTCTTCCCCTACTGGCCTGTCTCTCCCTCCCTCTGTCTCTCTCTTCCCCTACTGGCCTGTCTCTCCCTCCCTCTGTCTCTCTCTTCCCCTACTGGCCTGTCTCTCCCTCCCTCTGTCTCTCTCTCTTCCCCTACTGGCCTGTCTCTCCCTCCCTCTGTCTCTCTCTTCCCTACTGGCCTGTCTCTCCCTCCCTCTGTCTCTCTCTTCCCCTACTGGCCTGTCTCTCCCTCCCTCTGTCTCTCTCTTCCCCTACTGGCCTGTCTCTCTCTCTTCCCCTACTGGCCTGTCTCTCTCTCTTCCCCTACTGGCCTGTCTCTCCCTCTTCCCCTACTGGCCTGTCTCTCCCTCCCTCTGTCTCTCTCTTCCCCTACTGGCCTGTCTCTCTCTCTTCCCCTACTGGCCTGTCTCTCCCTCCCTCTGTCTCTCTCTTCCCCTACTGGCCTGTCTCTCTCTTCCCCTACTGGCCTGTCTCTCTCTTCCCCTACTGGCCTGTCTCTCTCTCTTCCCCTACTGGCCTGTCTCTCCCTCCCTCTGTCTCTCTCTTCCCCTACTGGCCTGTCTCTCCCTCCCTCTGTCTCTCTCTTCCCTACTGGCCTGTCTCTCCCTCCCTCTGTCTCTCTTCCCCTACTGGCCTGTCTCTCCCTCCCTCTGTCTCTCTCTTCCCCTACTGGCCTGTCTCTCCCTCCCTCTGTCTCTCTCTTCCCCTACTGGCCTGTCTCTCCCTCTCTCTGTCTCTCTCTCTTCCCCTACTGGCCTGTCTCTCCCTCCCTCTGTCTCTCTCTCTCTTCCCCTACTGGCCTGTCTCTCCCTCTCTCTGTCTCTCTCTCTCTTCCCCTACTGGCCTGTCTCTCCTCTCTCTGTCTCTCTCTCTCTTCCCTACTGGCCTGTCTCTCCCTCCCTCTGTCTCTCTCTCTCTTCCCCTACTGGCCTGTCTCTCCCTCCCTCTGTCTCTCTCTTCCCCTACTGGCCTGTCTCTCTCTCTTCCCCTACTGGCCTGTCTCTCCCTCCCTCTGTCTCTCTCTTCCCCTACTGGCCTGTCTCTCTCTCTTCCCCTACTGGCCTGTCTCTCTCTCTTCCCCTACTGGCCTGTCTCTCCCTCTCTCTGTCTCTCCCTCTCTCTGTCTCTCCCTCCCTCTGTCTCTCTCTTTCCCTACTGGCCTGTCTCTCCCTCCCTCTGTCTCTCTCTTCCCCTACTGGCCTGTCTCTCCCTCCCTCTGTCTCTCTCTTCCCTACTGGCCTGTCTCTCCCTCCCTCTGTCTCTCTTCCCCTACTGGCCTGTCTCTCTCTCTTCCCCTACTGGCCTGTCTCTCTCTCTTCCCCTACTGGCCTGTCTCTCCCTCCCTCTGTCTCTCTCTTCCCCTACTGGCCTGTCTCTCTCTCTTCCCTACTGGCCTGTCTCTCCCTCCCTCTGTCTCTCTCTTCCCCTACTGGCCTGTCTCTCTCTTCCCCTACTGGCCTGTCTCTCTCTTCCCCTACTGGCCTGTCTCTCTCTCTTCCCCTACTGGCCTGTCTCTCCCTCCCTCTGTCTCTCTCTCTTCCCCTACTGGCCTGTCTCTCCCTCCCTCTGTCTCTCTCTTCCCCTACTGGCCTGTCTCTCCCTCCCTCTGTCTCTCTCTTCCCTACTGGCCTGTCTCTCCCTCCCTCTGTCTCTCTCTTCCCCTACTGGCCTGTCTCTCCCTCCCTCTGTCTCTCTCTTCCCCTACTGGCCTGTCTCTCCCTCTCTCTGTCTCTCTCTCTTCCCCTACTGGCCTGTCTCTCCCTCCCTCTGTCTCTCTCTCTTCCCCTACTGGCCTGCTCTCTCTCTCTCTCTTCCCTACTGGCCTGTCTCTCCCTCTCTCTGTCTCTCTCTCTCTTCCCCTACTGGCCTGTCTCTCCCTCCCTCTGTCTCTCTCTCTCTTCCCCTACTGGCCTGTCTCTCCCTCCCTCTGTCTCTCTCTTCCCCTACTGGCCTGTCTCTCTCTCTTCCCCTACTGGCCTGTCTCTCCCTCCCTCTGTCTCTCTCTTCCCCTACTGGCCTGTCTCTCTCTCTTCCCCTACTGGCCTGTCTCTCTCTCTTCCCTACTGGCCTGTCTCTCCCTCTCTCTGTCTCTCCTCTCTCTGTCTCTCCCTCCCTCTGTCTCTCTCTTTCCCTACTGGCCTGTCTCTCCCTCCCTCTGTCTCTCTCTTCCCCTACTGGCCTGTCTCTCCCTCCCTCTGTCTCTCTCTCTTCCCCTACTGGCCTGTCTCTCCCTCCCTCTGTCTCTCTCTTCCCTACTGGCCTGTCTCTCCCTCCCTCTGTCTCTCTCTTCCCCTACTGGCCTGTCTCTCCCTCCCTCTGTCTCTCTCTTCCCCTACTGGCCTGTCTCTCCCTCCCTCTGTCTCTCTCTTCCCCTACTGGCCTGTCTCTCCCTCCCTCTGTCTCTATCTTCCCCTACTGGCCTGTCTCTCTCTCTTCCCCTACTGGCCTGCTCTGTCTCTCTCTCTCTTCCCCTACTGGCCTGTCTCTTCTTCCCCTACTGGCCTGTCTCTCCCTCCCTCTGTCTCTCTCTCTCTTCCCCTACTGGCCTGTCTCTCCCTCCCTCTGTCTCTCTCTCTCTTCCCCTACTGGGTCTCTCCCTCCCTCTGTCTCTCTCTCTCTTCCCCTACTGGCCTGTCTCTCCCTCTCTCTGTCTCTCTCTCTTCCCCTACTGGCCTGTCTCTCCCTCTCTCTGTCTCTCTCTCTCCCTATGGCTCAGTCTGTCTCTCTCTATGGCTCGGTCAGTCTCTCCCTCTCTCTCCATGGCTCGGTCTGTCTCTCCCTCTCTCTCCATGGCTCGGTCTGTCTCTCCCTCTCTGTCTGTCTCCCTCTCAATTCAATTCAAGGGGCTTTATTGGCATGGGAAACGTGTTAACATTGCGAAAGCAAGTGAGGTAGATAATATCTGTTTCTCCCTCCCTCTGTCTCTCTCTTCCCCTACTGGCCTGTCTCTCCCTCTTCCCCTCTGTCTCTCTCTTCCCCTACTGGCCTGTCTCTCCCTCCCTCTGTCTCTCTCTTCCCCTACTGGCCTGTCTCTCCCTCCCTCTGTCTCTCTCTTCCCCTACTGGCCTGTCTCTCCCTCCCTCTGTCTCTCTCTTCCCCTACTGGCCTGTCTCTCTCTCTTCCCCTACTGGCCTGTCTCTCCCTCTCTCTGTCTCTCTCTCTCTTCCCCTACTGGCCTGTCTCTCTGACCTTTCTCTTCTCATCAAGAGAGGATATTGTACATTCTATAACCTGCTGTATTCTACAGACTGGACCGAGTTGACAGACAGTTTTAACCCCACTGGGAATCGTAAAGCGGAAGAGAAATGCATTGTTCCACTGGGATTTAACTTGACAGTCAACACTTGTGAATTTCACATAACAAAGAATAGCTATAGGCCTTATAAGATATGAAACCAAGGAGTCAATGATATCCTAAAAATAGAAGTTTGTCTGTTGATATTTATGAATTCAGACAGCAACAGCAATATATATTGTCTAGTTATTAAGATACTTACCATAGTTAGAAAAGGCTGACCTGCTTAAATAATTGATTCCTCACATGAGTGTGCAGACTTACATAACCAGATAATAGGAGTAGCATTTGGACCTGAGAAAAATAAATGCATATTGTCCGGTGGGGAGAAATAAAAGGCTATATTTTATTGATAGATAACGGGTAATAAAAACAACGTTACACTATTGCAATTCAGAAAAGGTATACTGCGACCAATTGTTTTCTGTCACACACAAATGTCACCACCTCTGAATCTACTGTTCTTTAGTTTCTATACCAACAAGAGTGGTGACAATAGAACAAGATAGACAGTCAGTGCTTTCCTTTGCTTGTGACAGCTAGTCTCGTTGCATTGTGCCATCGCCTAATTTTTCCGTTTCTTTGCATCGATATATGGCCTTTACCGGTGTGAATTTGACGATAGACTTACTTTCGTGCTTGGAGGTGCCCCATGTGTGCCGCGGAACTCCGGGACTCTTGATAATCGCTCTTCCAGCTGATTTCAGAGCATCCATGCTTAGATGTGTCTCAGTGGTAGGGTGGATACCTTCCCTCTCCGCTTGCTTTGGCTCAGAAAGAGAAACGATAGTAGCCAGCCTACGTACGCTACAACAGTCGACTACTAGTGATGCGCGGTGCAGCGAGCGAACAGGCAGACGATAGGACCAAGTTCAAACTCTCGTTCCCTGAAACAAGAGTCTCGGTCTGATGAAATGCTGGGCAGCGCAGCCTCTTTTAACCCGTTGCTCTCCGGTGCTGCCTGGGTTGGGGGCGAATCGAACATGGGGGTGGGTACGAAGTTAAGGTGTGTCTAGCCCTCCGCCACACCCATTTTTGGAGGAGTCTTGCATAGAGCCCCACAGAGGAGGTGTCATAATACCCATAAAACCTAGTGGTCAAACAGGGAAATGGTTCCAAACGTTTTTCTACCATTCATTTTTCCCCATAGAGAATTTTAGAGGCACTTCAAATAAGGGCTGTGTAGGCTCACTCGGACATGACGTTTTAATAACCGTTTAAATCTCTCTGGGACAATGTGACTTCTATCAATATATTTGGCTCTATTTGATTTGAATCTCAGAATCAAAAAATGCTAATTAGCATCAAAGTAGACATCACGCAAAACTACAAATCCCTGCAAGCTCCTGCACATCATCTCTAGCTGACACCTTTGCTAACAGGTATTGTGTCAATTTAAAACTTACACAAGACAGTGCATTTAAAGAAATGTAGCCAATTTATGCATTTCTACATTTAGCTAGCACTAGATAGCTAATTGCCTCGATTCATCAGTCTTGTCCAGATCATCATGGCATTTTGTAGTTCTTTATGATAGCTACATTAGCAGCTAATTAGCATGTAAGACGGGGGGTAAAAACAGGAGAATATATTGATAACGGTCACCTTGTCCCAGAGAGATGTACACGGTTATTAAAACACGTCAGGGTAAACCCACACGAAACAGACATTATTTAAAGTATTTCTCAAATCCCCTATGGGAAAAATGACCTGTTGAAAAACTGTTGGAACCGTTTCCCTGTTTGACCGCTAGGTTTTATGGGTCTTATGACTCATACTGTGGTACTCTATTGAATGTGGTACATTTGCAGATGAATTCTATATACGTTTTGTATTCTCTCTAGTGCATTTAAAATGTAGCCTAAACCCGTTTACAATTATGTGCATGTTGATGGAAATACATTTTAGATGGAATTAAATTAATAAATGAACTGCTAACTATTGTGGATGAATAAAAGCAAGGGGAACTGCATGATAGGCTAGCAGGTAGGCTAGTAGGTAGGCTAGCAGGTAGGCTAGCAGGTAGGCTAGCAGGTAGGCTAATAGGTAGGCTAGCAGGTAGGCTAGTAGGTAGGCTAGTAAGTAGGCTAGCAGGTAGGCTAGCAGGTAAGCTAGTAAGTAGGCTAGCAGGTAGGCTAGCAGGTAGACTAGTAAGTAGGCTAGCAGGTAGGCTAGATCAGGACATGGGAACGAAACAGTCATCCCTCTACCAGAAATCACATCACTCACATAACCAACTAATAAGGTGACGGGGGGGGCAGCAGGACCAGTGACAGACTTACCATTAGGCAGAAGTGGCAATTGCATCAGGCCACACTTCATCAAGGGGCCTCGTGAGCTGGGCATATAGATTTTTTACTAGTATTTTTTTTTATTTTTTATTTTTATAATTTCACCACTTGAGTCCCACCATTGTCAGCTCATCGCTCTCATTCTGTCTTGCTTCAGCAGGTTGGTCCAGTTGGTCCAGCAGGTTGGTCCAGTAGGTTGGTTCAGCAGGTTGGTCCAGCAGGTTGGTTCAGCAGGTTGGTTCAGCAGGTTGGTTCAGCAGGTTGGTTCAGCAGGTTGGTTCAGCAGGTTGGTTCAGCAGGTTGGTTCAGCAGGTTGGTCCAGCAAGTTGGTTCAGCAAGTTGGTTCAGCAGATTGGTCCAGCAGGTTGACCAGGTTGGTCCAGCAGGTTGGTTCAGCAGGTTGGTCCAATAGCAGCTAAATCTGCTGGAAGGTTCAAAGGAAATGGGGAGTGAGGTTTTTTTCCCCTGGCTACTGTGCCCAGGTTAATAAGGCCACATTGTTGACAAAAAAAGGACTCCAAAAAAGTTAATGAATCCATACAGCCGAATAATGATTCAAAATAGATCAATCATTTCTTTCCATACACATATTTCATATCTATATTCCACGTTTTTCTCATAATAGTAGAAACAAGTGTCATCAATCACCCATTCATAATAATGGACTATTCCACCCTGACAGAGTTCCAGTGAATTGTTTCGCACCGTATGATTGCAAATGCGACTTTCGTGAAATTAATCTGAAGCAATGAGGTGCTTTCAGAGTGGGACAGCTGCGGCAATGAGGTGCTTTCAGAGTGGGACAGCTGCGGCAATGAGGTGCTTTCAGAGTGGGACAGCTGCGGCAATGAGGTGCTTTCAGAGTGGGACAGCTGCGGCAATGAGGTGCTTTCAGAGTGGGACAGCTGCGGCAATGAGGTGCTTTCAGAGTGGGACAGCTGCGGCAATGAGGTGCTTTCAGAGTGGGACAGCTGCGGCAATGAGGTGCTTTCAGAGTGGGACAGCTGCGGCAATGAGGTGCTTTCAGAGTGGGACAGCTGCGGCAATGAGGTGCTTTCAGAGTGGGACAGCTGCGGCAATGAGGTGCTTTTGGGACAGCTGCGGCAATGAGTGCTTTCAGAGTGGGACAGCTGCGGCAATGAGGTGCTTTCAGAGTGGGACAGCTGCGGCAATGAGGTGCTTTCAGAGTGGGACAGCTGCGGCAATGAGTGCTTTCAGAGTGGGACAGCTGCGGCAATGAGGTGCTTTCAGAGTGGGACAGCTGCTGCAATGAGGTGCTTTCAGAGTGGGACAGCTGCGGCAATGAGGTGCTTTCAGAGTGGGACAGCTGCGGCAATGAGGTGCTTTCAGAGTGGGACAGCTGCGGCAATGAGGTGCTTTCAGAGTGGGACAGCTGCGGCAATGAGGTGCTTTCAGAGTGGGACAGCTGCGGCAATGAGGTGCTTTCAGAGTGGGACAGCTGCGGCAATGAGGTGCTTTCAGAGTGGGACAGCTGCGGCAATGAGGTGCTTTCAGAGTGGGACACCTGCGGCAATGAGGTGCTTTCAGAGTGGGACAGCTGCGGCAATGAGGTGCTTTCAGAGTGGGACAGCTGCGGCAATGAGGTGCTTTCAGAGTGGGACAGAGCAATGAAGAAAAAGAAATAACAAATATTTAATTTTAACAGAAACATAAATTAGAATTACATAGAGTTAACGCATTTATTTAGTAAAACTAAATTTGCTGAGTGGGGTCTGGGTGCTGTGGGACAGCTGCGCACTGAGGGGGGTCTGGGTGCTGTGGCAACTGAGGTGGGGTCTGGGTGCTGTGATCAATGACTGCTTTCAGAGGGGGTCTGGGTGCTGTGATCGACTGAGTGGGGGGTCTGGGTGCTTTTATCAGAAACATAAAGGGGGTCTGGGTGCTGTGATTTCGACTGAGGGGGTCTGGGTGCTGTGATCGACTGAGGGGTCTGGGTGCTGTGATCGACTGAGGGGGTCTGGGTGCTGTGATCGACTGAGGGGGTCTGGGTGCTGTGATCGACTGAGGGGGTCTGGGTGCTGTGATCGACTGAGGGGGTCTGGGTGCTGTGATCGACTGAGGGGGTCTGGGTGCTGTGATCGACTGAGGGGGTCTGGGTGCTGTGATCGACTGAGGGGTCTGGGTGCTGTGATCGACTGAGGGGGTCTGGGTGCTGTGATCGACTGAGGGGGTCTGGGTGCTGTGATCGACTGAGGGGGTCTGGGTGCTGTGATCGACTGAGGGGGTCTGGGTGCTGTGATCGACTGAGGGGTCTGGGTGCTGTGATCGACTGAGGGGTCTGGGTGCTGTGATCGACTGAGGGGGTCTGGGTGCTGTGATCGACTGAGGGGGTCTGGGTGCTGTGATCGACTGAGGGGGTCTGGGTGCTGTGATCGACTGAGGGGGTCTGGGTGCTGTGATCGACTGAGGGGGTCTGGGTGCTGTGACGACTGAGGGGGTCTGGGTGCTGTGATCGACTGAGGGGGTCTGGGTGCTGTGATCGACTGAGGGGGTCTGGGTGCTGTGACGACTGAGGGGGTCTGGGTGCTGTGATCGACTGAGGGGGTCTGGGTGCTGGGGGTCTGGGTGCTGTGATCGACTGAGGGGTCTGGGTGCTGTGATCGACTGAGGGGGTCTGGGTGCTGTGATCGACTGAGGGGGTCTGGGTGCTGTGATCGACTGAGGGGGTCTGGGGGTCTGAGGGGGGGTGCTGTGACGACTGAGGGGGTCTGGGTGCTGTGATCGACTGAGGGGGTCTGGGTGCTGTGATCGACTGAGGGGGTCTGGGTGCTGTGATTGACTGAGGGGGTCTGGGTGCTGTGATCGACTGAGGGGGTCTGGGTGCTGTGATCGACTGAGGGGGTCTGGGTGCTGTGATCGACTGAGGGGGTCTGGGTGCTGTGATCGACTGAGGGGGTCTGGGTGATAATACTGCCATCGTCGTGGAGACAATACAACATGTCTTGTGTAAAGCATGTATCTGATGCTGTCTGACTAAAAATAGTACAGCATGTCATACTCCTTTTGTCCAGACAGCATCAGATACATGCGCTACACATAGTAAGACAGAGGGGCGCTGTTTCGCTCGCTTGGATGCTTTCTCCGGTGAGATCGTTTCATCCACTTGCAATTGAAGGAAAGTTGGCGGGTGCACAGTGCACTGTTAGGATGCTGGAATTATTTTGGGATGAACGTGAGAACGTAACCTACTTTTTTTAAGTGATTTGTTTGACAAATCACTAAATCCGCCCCCTGAGCAGGACACCTTGAGCAGGAAGGACACCCTGAGCAGGACACAAACATTTTGGAACTTTTGAATCTGTATCAAATTATATCTAATGAAAAGTAAGACATAAAACCTGTGGAAAAAGCTCGTATAAAATAGAAATAAATAGTTTTCTGGAGCCAATCAACATTTGTCCTTAGCTGCAGATAATGCAATTCCTCAATCTGTAGCCTACCACTGCTCTGAGGATCAATATCACCTATGTTCCAGCGCCCTCTGTTGAATATGAGCAGTCATTACATCATCTCTACAGACTCCGTTCAATGACGGTCCACAGGCAAATGTTAAAGGTGCAAAAACCTGACTTCTCCTGTTCATCTCCCCACTTCACTATGTAGTAAAGGGATGTGTCCCAAATGGCACCCTATTCTCTATGTAGTGCACTACATTTGACTAGGGCCCATAGGGAATAGGGTGCCATTTGACTAGGGCCCATAGGGAATAGGGTGCCATTTGACTAGGGCCCATAGGGAATAGGGTGCCATTTGACTAGGGCCCATAGGGAATAGGGTGCCATTTGACTAGGGCCCATAGGGAATAGGGTGCCATTTAACCAGGGCCCATAGGGAATAGGGTGCCATTTGACTAGGGCCCATAGGGAATAGGGTGCGATTTGACTAGGGCCCATAGGGAATAGGGTGCCATTTGACCAGGGCCCATAGGGAATAGGGTGCCATTTGACCAGGGCCCATAGGGAATAGGGTGCCATATGCAAGGCTGAAGATCATTTTAAAATTGGACAGACACGAGATGACATTCAGTTGTGTCCGTCATGGTGAAACATTTATTCAAGTTTTATTCCTCATCAGATTTACAATGCATACCACATCTGTATCAATCCCCATGGTTCTGAATGCATATCACATCTGTATCAATCCCCATGTCTGTATCAATCCCCATGGTTCTGAATGCATATCACATCTGTATCAATCCCCATGTCTGTATCAATCCCCATGGTTCTGAATGCCTATCATGTACAGTCCCATGGCTGTCTGTCTCTCCGAGGTCCTCTTCACAAGGGATTTCACACTCAGGAATCTTTCTGTTCATTTGTCAGTTCATATTTTCTCATCATCATAATCATCTAGAATGGATATAGCCTGAGTTAGCATGCTGCTTGTAGAACACCGCTGCTCTGGGATCGACTGAGGGGGTCTGGGTGCTGTGATCGACTGAGGGGTCTGGGTGCTGTGATCGACTGAGGGGGTCTGGGTGCTGTGATCGACTGATCGACTGGGGGTCTGGGTGCTGTGATCGACTGAGGGGGTCTGGGTGCTGTGAGGGGGTCTGGGTGCGACTGAGGGGGTCTGGGTGCTGTGATCGACTGAGGGGGGTCTGGGTGCTGTGATCGACTAAGAGGGTCTGGTGGTGGTTCCTGTGTCTCCTGTTTTTTCGACAACATCACCACTGCAGTTCAATAGCGACTGTGTGTGTGTGTTGTGGCTAACTCCTGGACAGCCAGTGAGTGAGGAGCAGGACCATGCAGCTTTAAGACAGATGTTCTTAGCCAGGGAAGGTCAAGATTTCTATTCCTCAGGAACTTGGTTGCCTGCTGTTCTATCTCCTGTCTGACACTTAAACACACACACACACACACACACACACACACACACACACACACACACACACACACACACACACACACACACACCTGGTTTCCCAGGTCTAAATCAGATGCTGGTTTGCCAGACATGCCAGAATATCAGAGTGACCCAGCCCTGTTCAAATCTCTAGCTAGAGGGCTGTGTTGCTACTGCTGTGAAACACTGTATTATGGATCTCTGTTAAGAGAGTACGTTCCCAAATGACACCCTATTCCCTAATATAGTGCACTACTTTGAACCAGATCCCTATGGGCCCTGGTCAAATGGCACCCTATTCAAAAAATATAGTGCACTACTTTGAACCAGATCCCTATGGGCCATGGTCAAATGACACCCTATTCCCTAATATAGTGCACTACTTTGAACCAGATCCCTATGGGCCCTGGTCAGAAGTAGTGAATTATGATCCCAGTGGACAAAAAACAACAAAAAAGTGTTGGATCAAAGTTGTTTCCACGTTATTTCAACCCAAAAATGCAACTTGATGACGTTGAATCAATCAACTGACTTTTTTTTTTTTCACCAAACTTTTAATCTGAAACCCAATGACAACAGTGACATTGTTGTTGTTGTTGCTAATTTCACGGTAGTTGACAAACTCAACCAAATGTAAATCAAAACTCGACGTTGAACTGACGTCTGTGGCCAGTGGGGAGGGAATAGGGTGCCATTTGGGATGCACACAGCCAGAGTCCGTAGGATAACTGAACTTCACAGAGCCTGGTTCCTGAATATTGCTTAGATTCCCAGCAGAGAAATAATGTATGCCTTGACCAAAACAGATAGCAGCAGCAGCAGAAGCCCCCCTCAATGAAAGGTTGTGATACAAGGGGACATCAGCTTGATAACCAGTTTGGTCAAAGTGGTCTACTATGAAATTCACTGAGATCCCCAACGAGTCATAGTTGAGGGCGACTGCATTTCAACAAGTCCCGTAAAGTTGGACCAGCATTGGACCAGTTGGACCCAAGTTGGACCAGCATTGGACCAGTTGGACCAGCAAGTTGGACCAGCATATCTCCTCTGTTAAAACGCGTTGCACAAAGTAAGGTTTACACGGTATCTGACAATGCTGAACCTCCCCCCTCTCCCCTCCTCCTTCATTAGACCCTTTTACACAGTAGCCTCTCAACGTTCCACGGCATGTCATCATCAACACGGGACGGACAGGAAGAGAGTTGAAGCAGCATGTTACATGGCATGTCATCATCAACACGGGACGGACAGGAAGAGAGTTGAAGCAGCATGTTACATGGCATGTCATCATCAACACGGGACGGACAGGAAGAGAGTTGAAGCAGCATGTTACGTGTGACTAACCCTTACAGAACAAAACATGCTTTTAGATCTCTTAAAATGTATCTTAGATGGAAAGGGGGGGAAATTAGGCGTTGTACGTATCTCTGTGTAGGAGTGCTGATCTAGGATCAGGTATTCTCTGTCTATAATAATCATGTTTATTGTGATCGAAAAATTGCAAAACTGATCCGAGATCAGCACTCCAACTCTGAGATGCTTGATACAAATGGCTCTAGATCAGTATAAGTACGCGGGTGTAGGTAGAGAAGGGGCTTGGTAATAATTTTTATTTAAATAATCATTTAAATAGACCAGTGTTAGATTGGAAGGGGGAGGGGTGTCTCTTCTGAAAAGACACAGTAAAGTGAGGCTAGCACCCACCAAACTAGTCGATCAACATGCTTTCAGTCATTTCTGGTTCGTTTTGATGCATCCGTGTTGGCAAGCGGCCCTGTTTATTTCGTCTATTTTTCACAAACACACTTTTTCCATCTCTCCCTCCTCACTGTCGCTCTCGCTCTCCCTTTCTCTCTCCATGTCCCCGACTCTTAGACGGTGGACCAGGAAGACAGTTGGTGGTAGGAGCCTGTAGTGGAAGCGGGGTGTGGCCTAAATAGTAGGCGGAGCTCAGACATTGTCTGTCTCAAAAACATGCAGGTGGTCCCTGCATTCTCCCTCTCTTCCTCCACTTTCCTTTTCTCCACTCTCTTCTTCATGTTCAGAGGCATACAGATGTTCCTGGGAGTGGGCGTAGCCCAGGTGATCTTGCGAGTGGGCGCGGCCTACTGTGTGTGCTCGACCCAGGGACTCAGCTGATAGGCTGCGACTGGACAGGATGCTACTGAGGCTGGACTGACGTGCGCCTCGTGGATGGGCCTCGATCTCTACACGCACCTCAATGTTTGTTCCCTCCCTGCAACATGAGAACATGAACAGCATCAAGGATAGGCCTGTTACATAATATTTCAGCCATGTTTTATGAGCTAGAGAAATACTTTGGGCTCAATCAATCAATCAAAAACTATACGACAAGAGACACTGACCGCAAGGAGAATGTCTGCGTCTTATCCAGCATCCCAGCACCCCCAGCTCCTTCGCAGTCTGATTGGCTGTCCTGCTGCATATAAACATGACGCATCTGATGCTTGTCCAATCCTGCGCATGCATCTGGTTCCGGGGGCGTGGCAGCGCTGCTGGTGCTGGGGAGCAGGCCAACTTCCTGTACGCTGACCCTAACATCTTGTAGGACTTCCTGGACGCTGGTGTCGCTGAGGGCGGGGTTGGTCTGGCCTCTTGGCCCCGGTCCCGGCCAGTGGTCGCTGACTACATGAGAGAATAGAAGATCTTCAAGAGAAGTTCAGAAACAACATCAGATTAAAACTAGGAAACAACCATACAATCATACAGTAGTGTCAACATCTATTGGACTGATCTATTAGTAATCTATTGGACTGATCTATTAGTAATCTATTGGACTGATCTATTAGTCATCTATTGGACTGATCTATTAGTCATCTATTGGACTGATCTATTAGTAATCTATTGGACTGATCTATTAGTAACCTATTGGACTGATCTATTAGTCATCTATTGGACTGGTCTATTGGATTGATTTATTGTGATCTATTGGACTGGTCTATCGTGATCTATTGGACTGGTCTATTGGATTGATTTATTGTGATCTATTGGACTGATCTATTGTGATCTATTGGACTGGTCTATCGTATGGATCTATTGGATTGGTCTATTGTGATCTATTGGACTGGTCTATTGTGGTCTATTGGACTGGTATATTGTGGTCTATTGGACTGGTCTATTGTGGTCTATTGGACTGGTCTATTGGACTGGTCTATTGTGGTCTATTGGACTGGTCTATTGTGGTCTATTGGACTGGTCTATTGTGATCTATTGGACTGGTCTATTGTGGTCTATTGGACTGGTCTATTGTGATCTATTGGACTGGTCTATTGTGATCTATTGGACTGGTCTATTGTGATCTATTGGACTGGTCTATTGTGATCTATTGGACTGGTCTATTGTGATCTATTGGACTGGTCTATTGTGATCTATTGGACTGGTCTATTGTGATCTATTGGACTGGTCTATTGTGATCTATTGGACTGGTCTATTGTGATCTATTGGACTGGTCTATGTGATCTATTGGATCTATTGGACTGGTCTATTGTGATCTATTGGACTGGTCTATTGTGGTCTATTGGACTGGTCTATTGTGGTCTATTGGACTGGTCTATTGTGATCTATTGGACTGGTCTATTGTGATCTATTGGACTGGTCTATTGTGATCTATTGGACTGGTCTATTGTGATCTATTGGACTGGTCTATTGTGATCTATTGGACTGGTCTATTGTGATCTATTGGACTGGTCTATTGTGATCTATTGGACTGGTCTATTGTGATCTATTGGACTGGTCTATTGTGATCTATTGGACTGGTCTATTGTGATCTATTGGACTGGTCTATCATATGGATCTATTGGACTGGTCTATTGTGATCTATTGGACTGGTCTATCGATCTATGGACTGGTCTATTGTGATCTATTGGACTGGTCTATTGTGATCTATTGGACTGGTCTATTGTGATCTATTGGACTGGTCTATTGTGATCTATTGGACTGGTCTATTGTGATCTATTGGACTGGTCTATTGTGATCTATTGGACTGGTCTATTGTGATCTATTGGACTGGTCTATTGTGATCTATTGGACTGGTCTATTGTGATCTATTGGACTGGTCTATTGTGATCTATTGGACTGGTCTATTGTGATCTATTGGACTGGTCTATTGTGATCTATTGGACTGGTCTATTGTGATCTATTGGACTGGTCTATTGTGATCTATTGGACTGGTCTATTGTGATCTATTGGACTGGTCTATTGTGATCTATTGATCTATTGGACTGGTCTATTGTGATCTATTGGACTGGTCTATTGTGATCTATTGGCTGGTCTATTGTGATCTATTGGGCTGGTCTATTGTGATCTATTGGACTGGTCTATTGTGATCTATTGGACTGGTCTATTGTGATCTATTGGACTGGTCTATTGTGATCTATTGGACTGGTCTATTGTGATCTATCTATTGTGATCTGCTGGTCTATTGTGATCTATTGGACTGGTCTATTGTGATCTATTGGACTGGTCTATTGTGATCTATTGGACTGGTCTATTGTGATCTATTGGACTGGTCTATCTGGTCTATTGGATCTATTGGACTGGTCTATTGTGATCTATTGGACTGGTCTATCGTATGGATCTATTGGACTGGTCTATTGTGATCTATTGGACTGGTCTATTGTGGTCTATTGGACTGGTCTATTGATCTATTGACTGGTCTATTGGACTGGTCTATTGTGATCTATTGGACTGGTCTATTGTGATCTATTGGACTGGTCTATTGTGATCTATTGGACTGGTCTATTGTGATCTATTGGACTGGTCTATTGTGATCTATTGGACTGGTCTATTGTGATCTATTGGACTGGTCTATTGTGATCTATTGGACTGGTCTATTGTGATCTATTGGACTGGTCTATTGTGATCTATTGGACTGGTCTATTGTGATCTATTGGGCTGGTCTATTGTGATCTATTGGGCTGGTCTATTGTGATCTATTGGGCTGGTCTATTGTGATCTATTGGACTGGTCTATTGTGATCTATTGGACTGGTCTATTGGACTGGTCTATTGGACTGGTCTATTGTGGTCTATTGGACTGGTCTATTGGACAGGTCTATTGTGGTCTATTGGACAGGTCTATTGTGGTCTATTGGACTGGTCTATTGGACAGGTCTATTGGACAGGTCTATTGTGGTCTACTGGACTGGTCTATTGTGATCTATTGGACTGGTCTATTGTGATCTATTGGACTGGTCTATTGGACTGGTCTATTGGACTGGTCTATTGGACTGGTCTATTGGACTGGTCTATTGGACTGGTCTATTGTGGTCTATTGGACTGGTCTATTGTGATCTATTGGACTGGTCTATTGTGATCTATTGGACTGGTCTATCGTATGGATCTATTGGACTGGTCTATTGTGATCTATTGGACTGGTCTATCGTATGGATCTATTGGACTGGTCTATTGTGATCTATTGGACTGGTCTATCGTATGGATCTATTGGACTGGTCTATCGTATGGATCTATTGGACTGGTCTATCGTATGGATCTATTGGACTGGTCTATCGTATGGATCTATTGGACTGGTCTATTGTGATCTATTGGACTGGTCTATTGTGGTCTATTGGACTGGTCTATTGTGATCTATTGGACTGGTCTATTGTGATCTATTGGACTGGTCTATTGTGATCTATTGGACTGGTCTATTGTGATCTATTGGACTGGTCTATTGTGATCTATTGGACTGGTCTATTGTGATCTATTGGACTGGTCTATTGGACTGGTCTATCGGACTGGTCTATTGTGGTCTATTGGACTGGTCTATTTTGAGTTTACTTTGAACTACTCACTGCTGAACAATTCAAGATGGGATAAGCTGAGTTATTTTAATAAAAGCATTAAGGAATCTTTTTACTCATAATATAATGTACATAGTTCTTAAAACAAAAAGACAAATTCCAAACATAGGTAAGCATTAGATACAATATTTAGCATCCAATATACTATACTAAAGCCCCTTACAGCTGGCTAGGTCTTCCAGTTGTATCTTATGTGTTTCTGGGGGGTCGTTCTGCGGCTGGCACCATCCATTCCGACAGAGTGACATGGGGACGACCCCATAGACATACGTCAACATCAACGGGACGCCCACCCCTACAAGAGGACAGGAAGAGACAGGATGAGAGACTGACTGAGGTACCTGTATTTCCTCGTCAATAAATGTTACCTTGAGGAAAATCACCCGGCACATTTTAACACATGAATGAATGCTAGAAGAGTGATTCCAGGTATGACATTGATAACAGACACATTGGTCTCAACGGGACTTCCTGTCAAAATAAAAGGTTAAATAAAGGAAATACCATAGTATGATTAACAATACATGAGAACAACTAAGAGTACGCAGAGATTTGTATTTATTTATTTAACCTTTATTTAACTAGGCAAGACAGTTAAGAACAAATTCTTATTTACAATGACGGCCTACTGGGGAACAGTGGGTTAAACTACCTTGTTCAGGGACAGAACGATAGGTTGTTACCTTGTCAGCTTGGGGATTCGATCTAGCAACCTTTTGGTTGCTGGCCCAACGCTCTAAACCACTATATGCTACCTGACGCCCCAAGACATCTATCTTCACCCATCTCTCTTTCCCACAGATGACTGGGTTAATGTAACAAAAATGGAAACAGGACTGACATTGCAAGCTAGCCTTTCTCTTCCTCCTCCCAGTACATCTAACCTAGTATCAACTTTAACCTGATGTAAAAAAAGGCTTCACTGTAAAACATGAAACCCAGTCAGAAATGTCAGGGAGACAAGGAGGAGAAAGATGAAAAGAGAGAGAAAGAGGGACGGGGGAGAGAGAGAGAGAGAGAGAGAGAGAGAGAGAGAGACAAGGAGGAGAAAGAGGGAAAGAAAGAGAGGGGGAGAGAGAGACAAGGAGGAGAAAGAGGGAAAGAGAGAAAGAGGGATGGGGAGACAGAGAGAAGGAGAGAGAGACGAGGAGAAAGAGGGAAAGAAAGAAAGAAAGAGGGGGAGAGAGAGAAGGAGGAGAAAGAGGGAAAGAAAGAAAGAGAGAAAAGAGAGGGGGAGAGAGAGAGAGAGACAAGGAGGAGAAAGAGGGAAAGAGAGAGAAAGAGGGATGGGGAGACAGAGAGAAGGAGAGAGAGACAAGGAGGAGAAAGAGGGAAAGAAAGAAGAGGGAAAGAGAGAGAATCAGAGAGGGGGAGAGAGAGAGAGACAAGGAGGAGAAAGAGGGAAGAAAAGAGAGGGGGAGAGAGAGACAAGGAGGAGAAAGAGGGAAAGAAAGAGAGGGGGAGAAAGAGGAGAAAGAGAGAAAGAAAGGGGAGAGAGAGAGAGACGAGGAGAAAGAGGGAAAGAAGAGAAAGAGAGAGAAAGAGAGGGGGAGAGAGAGAGAGAGAGCGAGAGACAAGGAGGAGAAAGAGGGAAAGAGAGAGAAAGAGGGATGGGGAGACAGAGAGAAGAAAGAGAGAGAGACAAGGAGGAGAAAAGGGAAAGAAAGAGGGAGAGAGAGAGAGAGAGACAAGGAGGAGAAAGGAGGGAACAAAGAAAGAGAGGGGGAGAGAGAGAGACAAGGAGGAGAAAGAGGGAAAGAAAGAAAGAGGGGGGGAGAGAGAGAGACAAGGAGGAGAAAGAGGGAAAGAAAGAGAGGGGGAGAGAGAGACAAGGAGGAGAAAGAGGGAAAGAGAGAGAAAGAGGGATGGGGAGACAGAGAGAAGGAGAGAGACAAGGAGGAGAAAGAGGAAAGAGAAGAAAGAGGGGAGAGAAAGAGAGAGAAAGACAAGAGAAGGAGGAGAAAGAGGGAAAGAAAGAGAGGGGGGAGAGAGAGAGACAATGAGAAAGAGGGAAAGAAAGAAAGAGAGAGAGACAGGGGAGAGAGAGAGAGACAAGGAGGAGAAAGAGGGAAAGAGAGAGAAAGAGGGATGGGGAGACAGAGAGAAGGAGAGAGAGACAAGGAGGAGAAAGAGGGAAAGAGAGAAAGAGGGGGGGGAGACAGAGAGAAGAGAGAGAGAGACAAGGAGGAGAAAGAGGGAAAGAAAGAAAGAGAGGGGGAGAGAGAGAGAAGGAGGAGAAAAGAGGGAAAGAAAGAAAGAGGGGGGGGAGGGGGAGAGAGAGACAAGGAGGAGAAAGAGGGAAAGAGAGAAAGAGGGATGGGGAGACAGAGAGAAGAGAGAGAGACAAGGAGGAGAAAGAGGGAAAGAAAGAAAGAGAGGGGGGGAGAGAGAGAGAGAAGAGAGGAGAAAGAGGGAGAGAGAAGAAAGAAGAGAGAGAAAGAGAGAGGGGGGGGAGAGAGGAGGGGGAGAGAGAGAGAAAGAGAGAGAGAAAGAGAAGAAAGAAGAGAGAAAGAAAGAGGGAAAGGAGAGAAAGAGGGATGGGGAGAGAGAGAGAGAGACAAGGAGGAGAAAGAGGGAAAGAAAAAGAAAGAGAGAAAGAGAGAAAGGGGAGAGAGAGAGAGAGCGAGAGACAAGGAGGAGAAAGAGGGAAAGAGAGAGAGAGGGATGGGGAGACAGAGAGAAGGAGAGAGAGACAAGGAGGAGAAAGAAAGAGGGAAAGAAAGAGGGGAGAGAGAGAGAGACAAGGAGGAGAAAGAGGGAAAGAAAGAAAGAAAGAGGGGAGAGAGAGAGACAAGGAGGAGAAAGAGGGAAAGAAAGAAAGAGAGAGGGGAGAGAGAGAGACAAGGAGGAGAAAGAGGGAAAGAAAGAGAGGGGGGAGAGAGAGACAAGGAGGAGAAAGAGGGAAAGAAAGAAAGAGAGAAAGAGAGGGGGAGAGAGAGAGACAAGAGACAAGGAGAGAGAAAGGGAAAGGAAAGAAAGAGGGATGGGGAGACAGAGAGAAGGAGAGAGACAAGGAAGAGAAAAAGAGGGAAGAAAAGAAAGAGAGGAGAGAGAGAGAGAGAGAGACAAGGAGGAGAAAGAGGGAAAGAAAGAGAAAGGGGGAGAGAGAGAGAGACAATGAGGAGAAAGAGGGAAAGAAAGAGAGAAAGAGAGACAGGGAGAGAGAGAGACAAGGAGGAGAAAGAGGGAAAAGAGAGAAAGAGAGGGGGGAGAGAGAGAGCGAGAGACAAGGAGGAGAAAGAGGGAAAGAGAGAGAGAGGGATGGGGAGACAGAGAGAAGGAGAGAGACAAGGAAGAGAAAGAGGGAAGAAAGAGGGGAGAGAGAGAGAGACAAGGAGGAGAAAGAGGGAAAGAAAGAGAGAGGGGAGAGAGAGAGAGAGAGACAATGAGGAGAAAGAGGGAAAGAGAGAAAGAGACGGGGAGAGAGAGAGACAAGGAGGAGAAAGAGGGAAAGAGAGAGAAAGAGGGATGGGGAGACAGAGAGAAGGAGAGAGAGACAAGGAGGGGAAAGAGGGAAAGAAAGAAAGAGAAAGAGAGGGGGAGAGAGAGAGACAATGAGGAGAAAGAGGGAAAGAAAGAAAGAGAGAATGAGAGGGGAAAGAGACAGAGACAAGGAGGAGAAAGAGGGAAATAGAGAGAAAGAGGGATGGGGAGACAGAGAGAGAGAGAGACAAGGAGGGGAAAGAGGGAAAGGAAAGAAAGAGAAGAGAGAAAGAGGAGGGGGAGAGAGAGATAGAGAGAGACAAGGAGGAGAAAGAGGGAAAGAAAGAAAGAGAAAGAGAGGGGGAGAAGAGAAAGAGAGACAAGGATGAGAAAGAGGGGAGGAGAAAGAGAGAGACGAGGAGAAAGAGGGAAAGAAAGAAAGAAAGAGAGAAAGAGGGGGAGAGAGAGAGAGAGCGAAAGAGAAAGGAGGAGAAAGAGGGAAAGAGAGAGAAAGAGGGATGGGGAGACAGAGAGAGGAGAGAGAGAGACAAGGAGGAGGAGAAAGAGGGAAAGAAAGAGGGGAGAGAGAGAGAGACAAGGAGGAGAAAGAGGGAAAGAAAGAAAGAGAGAAAGAGAGAAAGGGGGAGAGAGAGAGAGAGAGAGAGACAAGGAGGAGAAAGAGGGAAAGAGAGAGAAAGAGGGATGGGGAGACAGAGAGAAGGAGAGAGAGACAAGGAGGGGAGAAGAAGAGGGAGAGAGAGACAAGGAGGAGAAAGAGGGAAAGAAAGAAAGAGAGGGGAGAGAGAGACAAGGAGGAGAAAGAGAAAGAAAGAAAGAGGGGGGGAGAGAGAGAGAGACAAGGAGGAGAAAGAGGGAAAGAGAAAAGAGGGGAGAGAGAGAGACAAGGAGAAAGAGAGGGGGAAGAGAGGAGGAAGAGAGGGAGAAAGAGGGATGGGGAGACAGATAGAGGAGAGAGAGACAAGGAGGAGAAAGAGGGGAAAGAAAAGAGAAAGAGGGGGAGAGAGAGAGAGAGAGACAAGGAGGAGAAAGAGGGAAAGAGAGAGAAAGAGGGATGGGGAGACAGAGAGAAGGAGAGAGAGACAAGGAGAGAAAGAGGGAAAGAAAGAGAAAGAGAGAGAGAGAGAGACAAGAAAGAGGGGAGAAAGAGGAGAAAGAGAGAAAGAGGGGGAGAGAGAGAGACAAGGAGGAGAAAGAGGAAAAAAGAAAGAGGGAAGAGAGAAAGAGAGACAAGGGGGGAGAGAGAGAGACAAGGAGGAGAAAGAGGGAAAGAAAAGAGAGGGAGAGAGAGAGAGACAAGGAGGAGAAAGAGGGAAAGAAAGAAAGAGGGGGGAGAGAGAGGGAGGAGAAAGAGGGAAAGAAAGGGAAAGAAAGAAAGAGAAAGAGAGGGGAGAGAGAGATAGAGAGAGACAAGGAGGAGAAAGAGGAGAGAGAAAGAGAGAGAGAGACAAAGGGGAGGAGACAAAGAGGAGAGAGAGAGAGAGAAAAGAGAAAGGAGAAAAAAGAGGAGAAAGAGGAGAAAGAGGAAAAGAAAGAAAGAAAGAGAGGGGGAGAGAGAGAGAGACAAGGAGGGGAATGAGGGAAAGAAAGAAAGAGAGAAAGAGGGGGGAGACCGAGAGGAGAAAGAGGAAGAGAGACAAGGAGAAAGAGGGATATAAAAAAAGAGGGGTCAGAGCTGAAGCCCACAAGAACAGACAAGTCCTTTCAGATGGAGAGAGAGAGGGATGGAGAGATGAATGGATAGAGAGGGGGATGTGTGTGTAGGAAGAGGGAGAGGCTAATGTGCTGAGTCCCAGCCTTCAGTTCAACAGTGTGGTGATGGTAGTGACACTTCAGAGGCGGCAGGGTCAAGCAGGGCACACATACACAAACCAGGGAGGCTGCAGTAAGCTCACATGCCCCAGGCTTCTGCCAGAGAAAGACCTGGGTTCAAATAGTATTTGCAATTCATTTGATTGAGCATGCCTGTGGTGCCAGATGGGTGGGGTTTGCACTTTTGGGACTATTGCATGTCAAAGATTCACCAGGCACAGGTTAAGGATTTGAAAGAAACCTAATACTATTTGAACCCAGGCTTCTGCCAGAGACAGACTTGTTATGAAATTACAAGTCATCAAAGAGAATAAGGAGTAAGGTCTATTCCAGGTCTATTCCAGGTCTACTCCAGGTCTATTCCAGGGCTACTCCAAGGCTATTCCAGGTCTACTCCAAGGCTATTCCAGGTCTATTCCAAGGCTATTCCAGGTCTATTCTAAGGCTATTCCAGGTCTACTCCAAGGCTATTCCAGGTCTACTCCAGGCCTATTCCAGGTCTATTCCAAGGCTATTCCAGGTCTATTCCAGGTCTATCCCAAGGCTATTCCAGGTCTATTCCAGGTCTATTCCAGGGCTATTCCAGGGCTATTCCAGGGCTATTCCAGGGCTACTCCAAGGCTATTCCAGGGCTACTCCAAGGCTATTCCAGGTCTATTCTAAGGCTATTCCAGGTCTATTCCAAGGCTATTCCAGGTCTATTCCAAGGCTATTCCAGGTCTATTCCAAGGATATTCCAGGTCTATTCCAAGGCTATTCCAGGTCTATTCCAAGGCTATTCCAGGTCTATTCCAAGGCTATTCCAAAGCTATTCTCAAATCAAGAGTCGGCTTTCTATTCCGCAACAAAGCCTCCTTCACTCACGCCGCCAAGCTTACCCTAGTAAAACTGACTATCCTACCAATCCTCGACTTCGGCGATGTCATCTACAAAATGGCTTCCAACACTCTACTCAGCAAACTGGATGCAGTATATCACAGTGCCATCCGTTTTGTCACGAGAGCACCTTATACCACCCACCACTGCGACTTGTATGCTCTAGTCGGCTGGCCCTCGCTACATATTCGTCGCCAGACCCACTGGCTCCAGGTCATCTACAAGTCCATGCTAGGTAAAGCTCCGCCTTATCTCAGTTCACTGGTCACGATGGCAACACCCATCCGTAGCACGCGCTCCAGCAGGTGTATCTCACTGATCATCCCTAAAGCCAACACCTCATTTGGCCGCCTTTCGTTCCAGTTCTCTGCTGCCTGTGACTGGAACGAATTGCAAAAATCGCTGAAGTTGGAGACTTTTATCTCCCTCACCAACTTCAAACATCAGCTATCTGAGCAGCTAACCGATCGCTGCAGCTGTACATAGTCTATTGGTAAATAGCCCACCCATTTTCACCTACCTCATCCCCATACTGTTTTTATTTATTTACTTTTCTGCTCTTTTGCACACCAATATCTCTACCTGTACATGACCATCTGATCATTTATCACTCCAGTGTTAATCTGCAAAATTGTAACTATTCGTCTACCTCCTCATGCCTTTTGCACACATTGTATATAGACTCCCCCTTTGTTTTCTACTGTGTTATTGACTTGTTAATTGTTTATTCCATGTGTAACTCTGTGTTGTCTGCTCACACTGCTATGCTTTATCTTGGCCAGGTCGCAGTTGCAGTCGCAGTTATCTTGGCCAGGTCGCAGTTGTAAACTTGTTCTCAACTAGCCTACCTGGTTAAATAAAGGTGAAATAAAAAAAATAAAAATAAAAATTCTAAGGAAATTCCAGGGCTATTCTGTGTGTGTGTGTTTCTTGTGCTCGTCAGCTCTTTTCTCAGATTGAGAGGAGAACCATATGAGGACATACTCCATTGGTCAACTGGCTGTGTGTGTGTGTGTGCTCGGGCCTCTCTCTGGTAGAGTCAAACTTATGGCTTTGGACCAGGAACCATCTCAATTCAATTCAAGGGGCTTTATTGGCATGGAAAACATATGTTAACATTGCCAAAGCAAGTAATGTTGATAATATACAAAAGTGAAATAAACTCTCTCTCTCACAGTAAGACATATTCTATCTTCACCCATCTCTGACCCAGTAAGACATCAATGTCTTCTGAGTCCCAAATGGCACCCTATGTAGTGCACTACTTTTGACCAGGGCTCATATGGAATAGGGTGCCATTTGGGATTACTTGGATTACTGCTTTATTGCTGTTCCACTGTCCAGGAAGTAGTTTTTCCCAAAGGACTGCATGTACCAAAGGACTGCATGTACCAAAGGATTGCATGTACCAAAGGACTGCATGTACCAAAGGACTGCATGTACCAAAGGACTGCATGTACCAAAGGACTGCATGTACCAAAGGATTGCATGTACCAAAGGACTGCATGTACCAAAGGACTGCATGTACCAAAGGACTGCATGTACCAAAGGACTGCATGTACCAAAGGATTGCATGTACCAAAGGACTGCATGTACCAAAGGACTGCATGTACCAAAGGACTGCATGTACCAAAGGACTGCATGTACCAAAGGATTGCATGTACCATTATAACAACACAGTGTGATAAGTAACACTATTAAACAGATGATTGACTTTAACTGAAAATATTATTATTATTAATTTTATTAATTTTAATTTTTTTGAACCTTTATTTAACAAAGAAAGTCAGTTCAGACAAATTTATTATTTTCAATGACGGCCAGGAACAATGGCTTGTTCACGGGCAGATCGACAGATTTTTACCTTGTCAACTCAGGGATTCGATCTTCACCCTTCCGGTTACAAGTCCAACGCCCTAATCACTAGGCTACCCGCCGCCTCTACACTCTAACCACTAGGCTACCCTGCCCCCTCCACACTATAACCACTAGGCTACCCGGTTACAAGTCCTACACTCTAACCACTAGGCTACCCTGCCCCCTCCACACTCTAACCACTAGGCTACCCTGCCCCCTCCACACTCTAACCACTAGGCTACCCTGCCCCCTCCACACTATAACCACTAGGCTACCCTGCCCCCTCCACACTCTAACCACTAGGCTACCCGCCGCCTCTACACTCTAACCACTAGGCTACCCTGCCCCCTCCACACTCTAACCACTAGGCTACCCTGCCCCCTCCACACTATAACCACTAGGCTACCCTGCCCCCTCCACACTCTAACCACTAGGCTACCCTGCCGCCTCTGCACTCTAACCACTAGGCTACCTGCCGCCCTGCACTCTAACCACTAGGCTACCTGCCCCCTCCACACTCTAACCACTAGGCTACCCTGCCCCCTCCACACTCTAATCACTAGGCTACCCGCCGCCTCTACACTCTAACCGCTAGGCTACCCTGCCGCCTCTACACTCTAACCACTAGGCTACCTGCCGCCCCTGAATATAGTACACGACGTGATGAAACGTTGAAACTAAGTTGCAAGCTACTTTCGAAGCAAAGCGTTGTAGAACGAGTGTCTTGTGAAACACAGTCCAGACACTGGCTCTTGATTTCTTGCCATAACTGATTTGACTGAAAAAGCTCCAGCTATCACCAAGCTACGCTAGCTAGCTGCTGTCAGCTAGATAGGGCAGCTACCTGCAGATATCACCAAGCTACGCTAGCTGCTGACAGCTACATATCGTGAAATCATTGGCCACTTTAATAAATTGATCACTAGTCACATTAATAATGCCACTTTAATAATGTTTACATATCTTGCATTACTCATCTCATGTGTATATACTGTATTTTATACCATCTATTGCATCTTGCCTACGCCCCTCGTCCATCGCTCATCCATATATTTGTATGTATATTTTCTTATTCCATTCCTTTACTTAGATTTGTTAGTTGCTGTGGAATTGTTCGATTACTTGTAAGGTATTGCTGCACTGGCGGAACTAGAAGCACAAGAATTTTGCTACACTCGCAATAACATCTGCAAACCATGTGTATGTGACCAATAAAATCGTATTTGATTTTGATTTGATAGGCTAGCCAGCTGCAACTATCACAAAGCTATGCTAGCTAGCTGTTGTCAGCTTGGCAAAACACAAGGTCAGCACAAGGTTAAGCCAACATAGTACCGAATTAGCTGACAATCTTGAGATGGCAAGTCTGTCAGGAGGGGAGAAGTCCTCAACTTCAAAACTTTGTTCTCGCCATACCACAGCTACCTTAAATTACCTTGCTGTACTCACTACTGGGACTGTTTGTTGTGATTGAATGGCAAATATAAAGCCAAGAAACACCCACTTCAAACCACAACCTCAAGACAACTGTCATTTGCCTTCAGTCGTGTCCGCTAGCATTTCTTAATGAGTATTCATGAAAAACAAGGCCAAATCAGGAAGTGCAAGTCGCCCTGTAAATTCCGGCCTAACTCTTACGTTTTAGTGGACAAGACGTAGAGGTGTTCTTGTTATTTGTGTTCTTGTTGTTTGTGTTCTTGTTGTTTGTGTTCTTGTTGTTTGTCGCTGTCCTTACCCACAGTGACAGCAGCTATGACAGGCGACACGAACACGGACATCATGACGCCGCTGGCCACCGTTAGGTAATGTTTACTACCTGAGATATTGTTCTTCTTACAGCGTCCGTGGACCTGGGGGGGAGTGGAGGAACAACTCATGATGTCAAAATGGCCGACATGATCATATATGGCATCATTTGTGTTATTATTTTTTTTTACAATTTCAATTCAGAATAAATGGTTGAATTGTTGTATTTGTGTCAACGATAGCTTCATTAAAATATCACTTGAGAGCAGAAAACGAGCAGATATGAGACTTTACAGTGAGCGGATATTCTTTTTCTCTCTATATAAGACAAGGTCCTATATTTCAGCACATGTAGCTGGGTTAGGGGCTAGGGTTAAGGGTCAATATGTCCTCCTACCTTTCGGGCCATGGAGATGGGTTAGGGTTAAGGGTCAATATGTCCTTCTTACTTTCGGCCCATGTAGGTGGGTTAAGGTTAGGGGTCAACGTGCCCTCGTACCTTGCGGCCCATGTAGATGGGTTAAGGTTAGGGGTCAACGTGTCCTCGTACCTTGCGGCCCATGTAGATGGGTTAAGGTTAGGGGTCAACGTGTCCTCGTACCTTGCGGCCCATGTAGATGGGAATGCCCACTATGATGACGGGGATGGCGATGCCAGCGATGAGAGAGATGATTACTGGGGCGCCGAGCAGCATGCCCACCTGCCACAGCACCTTCCGGGTCTGAGACCACGGCTTCTTCCCCCAGAACGTACAACCTGAGGGACTGCAGGAAGAGGACGAGAGACAGGAAGAGGAGCTTAGAGGACGGACTAGAATGTACAACCTGAGGGACTGCAATGCATTCGTGAGAGTATGTTCCATATACAGTACCTTCAGAAAGTATTCACACCCTTCAACTTTTTCCACATTTTGTTGTTGTTACAGCCTGAATTTTTCATTGAGTTGTTGTGTCACCGGCCTACACACAATAGCCCATAATGTCAAAGTGGAATTATGGTTTTCCAAAATTTGACAAATTAGTCTTTAAAATCCCATAAGCTTTTTCAGTCTGACCTAAATGGACATGATAGTACCTTCGAGTAGAGCCTGTTAAGTCTGTCTCTTTGGTTACATTTCTCTTTATGTATCTGTGTCCCCTGTCTGCCTGTGTCCCATGTGATAGAATAGGGTCCATAGTCAAAGGGAATCTATATACAACAGCTGGTAACCGTTAGTAACAGTGTCTATAGCTACCTGAGGTAGTGGTAACCGTTAGTAACAGTGTCTATAGCTACCTGAGGTAGTGGTAACCATTAGTAACAGTGTCTATAGCTACCTGAGGTAGTGGTAACTAGGGCTGTTGCGGTGACCGTATTACCACCACACCAGCAGTCATGAGTCATGACTAGGGCTGTGGAGGTCACGAAATTTCGTCAGCCGGTGACTGTCAAACAAATAACTGTCCGTCTCACGGCAATTGACCGTTAATTAGCATAAACACATTTAGTAACTCCTGGCTTCCACACACAGTCTACACGCTATTTTTTTAAAAATCCACAAAAAATCCATGATTTATTTTAGACAGGTCTAAAGAAGCTGTGATAGGAAGAAAATGTAGTCTATTTCAGAAGAACAGAATAACATACTCTGAGTTGTCCTTATGTTAGGCCCTGATCTGGCTATGCCATATGGCTGTGGGCTACACTAGTTCATTTAGCAGACAAGATTGGCTTATAATTCCGTGGCATTATTTTATATTATTTTATAGTATGAAGAAAACAATTGATCAAAGCTAAAAAAATATATATAAATATTTTCTCCAAACGACTTGAGGGAAGGCATTATTTTATATTATTTTATAGTATGAAGAAAACAATTGATCAAAGCTAAAAAAAATATATAAATATTTTCTCCAAACGACTTGAGGGAAGGCTCACATGTGGTTGATCGATAAATAAAGAAATACAGTTGAAGTGGGAAGTTTAAATGCAGCTGGTGGCCACACATACACTTAGATTGGAGTCATTAAAACTCGTTTTTCAACCACTTCACAAATTTCTTGTTAACAAACTAGAGTTTTGGCAAGTCGGTTAGGACATCTACTTTGTGCATGACAAGTATTTTTTTCCTACAATTGTTTACAGAGAGATTATTTCACTTCTAATTCACTGTATCACAATTCCAGTGGGTCAGAAGTTTACAAACACTAAGTTGACTGGGCCTTTAAACAGCTTGGAAAATTACAGAAATTGATGACTTTAGAAGCTTCTGATAGGCTAATTGACATCATTTGAGTCAATTGGAGGTGTTCCTGTGGATGTATTTCAAGGACAACCTTCAAACTCAGTGCCTCTTTGCTTGACATCATTGGAAACTCAAAAGAAATCAGCCAAGACCTCAGAAAAATTATTGTAGACCTCCACAAGTCTGATTCATCCTTGGGAGCAATTTCCAAACGCCTGAAGGTACCACGTTCATCTGTACAAACAATAGTACGCAAGTATAAACACCATGGGTCAACGCAGCGGTCATATCGCTCAGGAAGGAGACACGTTCTGTCTCCTAGAGATGAACGTACTTTGGTGCGAAAAGTGAAAATCAATCCCAGAACAACAGCAAAGGACCTTGTGAAGATGCTGGAGGAAACAGGTACAAAAGTATCTATATCCACAGTAAAACGAGTGCTATATCAACGTAACCTGAAAGGCCGCTCAGCAAGGAAGAAGCTACTGCTCCAAAACCGCCATAAAAAAGCCAGACTACGGTTTGCAACTGCACATGGGGACAAAGATCATACTTTTTGTAGAAATGTCCTCTGGTCTGATGAAACAAAAATAGAACTGTTTGGCCATAATGACCATTGTTATGTTTGGAGGAAAAAGGGGGAGGCTTGCAAGCCGAAGATTACCATCGCAACCGTGAAGCACGGGGGTGGCAGCATCATGTTGTGGGGGTGCTTTGCTGCAGGAGGGACTGGTGCACTTCACAAAATAGATGACTTCATGAGGAAGGAAAATGATGTGGATATATTGAAGCAACATCTCTAGACATCAGTCAGGAATTTAAAGCTTGGTCGCAAACGGGTCTTCCAAATGGACAATGACCCCAGCATACTTCCAAAGTTGTGGCAAAATGGCATAAGGACAACAAAGTCAAGGTATTGGAGTGGCCATCACAAAGCCCTGACATTAATCCCATAGAAAATGTGGGCAGAACTGAAAAAGCGTGTGTGAGCAAGGAAGCCTACAAACCTGACTCAGTTACACCAGCTCTGTCAGGAGGAATGGGCCAAAATTCATCCAACTTATTGTGGGAAGCTTGTGGAAGGCTACCTGAAACGTTTGACCCAAGTTAAACAATTTAAAGGCAATCCTACCAAATACACACAATTAGTATGTAAACTTCTGACCCACTGGGAATGTGATGAAAGACATACAAGCTGAAATAAATCATTCTCTCTACTATTATTCTGACATTTCACATTCTCAAAATAAAGTGGTGATCCTAACTGACTTAAAACAGGGACTTTTTACTCGGATTAAATGTTGTGAATTGTGAAAAGCTGAGTTTAAATGTATATGGCTAAGGTTTTTACAAACTTCCGACTTCAACTGTATGTACTCCTCATATATGCTTAATTTAGAGTTATTAATGTAACTTTAGTTGTTCTACAAACGCTGGTCTATATGTTTTGATTTTTAATACATTGTAAGGCTGCAGGATGCGACTCTAATAATGATTTTTTTTTTTCTTAGCAGAGCTCTGCTTTGTTTTTAGTTTTTTCGCAGGCTGTACACACTCCACTACTCTATTATTCACAATTTGACAAGCACTTAATAAATGCCTCGAATTTCACGGCGGCATCCTCTTTGTAATGCACCTAAAAAATAAAAATAAAACATTCCCTTTTGCATCCCGGAGTGCTGCGTTGTGCCCTGCTGCGCAATCTGAAGTGTCTCTCCGTCACGTGATCGGGTCTTTCTCACAGGCTACAAGTGAAGACAGACACATCAGGGATGCCACTCCGCGCGTTCTTATCCAATTCCGAGGTGCATATTGAAGATATTGGAAGGGACTGTCCACATTTACTTTGTCAGCCAATAAGATGAGTAGGACTAACGTAAAGCAAAAGCCCTAGCCTATGTCAATCTACTATCCCCCATAGTACAAAAAGTCGACCTATTCCATTCTGTGCGAGAAATAAATATTACAAACAGTCTGGGACAGTTGTGGGATGCGATAGATCCCAAATTAATACAACCACTGGCATCAAATCAGAACGTTTAGCTTATAATGTTGATAAACTGTTAGGTTATTTCTTCACATTGTAAGAGGTGGCAATGCGCACGTGGTAGTAGGCTATAAGCACGAATGTCCCATTAGCGGAACACATCATTGAGACCATCAGTCTTTTGCATGACAATAACCGGCTGACAAAATGAATGACTGCCACAGCCCTAGTGGTAACAGTTAGTAACAGTGACTAAGCTACATGAGGTAGTGGTCACCGTTAGTAACAGTGACTAAGCTACCTGAGGTAGTGGTCACCGTTAGTAACAGTGGCTAAGCTACATGAGGTAGAGGTCACCGTTAGTAACAGTGGCTAAGCTACATGAGGTAGAGGTCACCGTTAGTAACAGTGGCTAAGCTACATGAGGTAGTGGTCACCGTTAGTAACAGTGACTAAGCTACCTGAGGTAGTGGTCACCGTTAGTAACAGTGACTAAGCTACCTGAGGTAGTGGTCACCGTTAGTAACAGTGACTAAGCTACCTGAGGTAGTGGTCACCGTTAGTAACAGTGACTAAGCTACCTGAGGTAGTGGTCACCGTTAGTAACAGTGACTAAGCTACCTGAGGTAGTGGTCACCGTTAGTAACAGTGACTAAGCTACCTGAGGTAGTGGTCACTGTTAGTAACAGTGACTAAGCTACCTGAGGTAGTGGTCACTGTTAGTAACAGTGACTAAGCTACCTGAGGTAGTGGTCACTGTTAGTAACAGTGACTAAGCTACCTGAGGTAGTGGTCACCGTTAGTAACAGTGGCTAAGCTACCTGAGGTAGTGGTCACCGTTAGTAACAGTGACGAAGCTACATGAGGTAGTGGTCACCGTTAGTAACAGTGGCTAAGCTACCTGAGGTAGTGGTCACCGTTAGTAACAGTGACGAAGCTACATGAGGTAGTGGTCACCGTTAGTAACAGTGACTAAGCTACATGAGGTAGTGGTCACCGTTAGTAACAGTGACTAAGCTACATGAGGTAGTGGTCACTGTTAGTAACAGTGACTAAGCTACATGAGGTAGTGGTCACCGTTAGTAACAGTGGCTATAGCTACATGAGGTAGTGGTCACCGTTAGTAACAGTGACTAAGCTACATGAGGTAGTGGTCACTGTTAGTAACAGTGACTAAGCTACATGAGGTAGTGGTCACCGTTAGTAACAGTGGCTATAGCTACCTGAGGTAGTGGTCACCGTTAGTAACAGTGGCTATAGCTACCTGAGGTAGTGCACGTCGGTGATCTCTTGCATACACAGCCAGCAGAACTGACAGGCGCACACGGTACAGTTCATCCGGTTGCAGCTGCCATCGTTGGTCTTCATGATGTAGGCCCCACAACGAGGACACGCCTTGATCTCCTCCGACTCTGGAAGGAGACACACAGGTGTGAGACAGAGAGACATGGAAGGACAGACTACTATGGCAGTACGTAAAGAAGAAGAAGACTATGTATGTACTACGACTAGCTACATACAGGATGTCTGACTACCATGTGTGTGTAAGGTACTATGACTGACTACATACTGTATGTCTGAACAGTCTGAACAGCGGGAACAGTCTGAACAGCGGGAACAGTCTGAACAGCGGGAACAGTCTGAACAGCGGGAACAGTCTGAACCGCGGGAACAGTCTGAACCGCGGGAACAGACTGAACAGCAGGAACAGCCTCAAAAGTAGAACAAATCTGAGCAGTCTATACAGTATCAACAACATGAACAGTGGGAACAGTCTGAAAAATCTGAACAGATTAACCTATTGGAACAGTAACCTATCGGAACAGTATAACCTATAGGAACAATCTGAACAGTCGGAACAGCAGGAACAGTATGAACAATAGGAAATGTATTCAAAATAGGAAAAGTAGGAACAGTCTGGATAGCATGAATTGTCTGAACGGTAGGAACAGTCTGAACAGTAGGAAAAATAGGGACATCTGAACAGTCTGAACAGTCTGAACTGTGGGAACAGTCTGAGCAGTAGGAACAGTCTGAACAGTAAGAACAGCAGGAACAGTCCGAACAGTAGGAAACAGTCGTCTGAACCATAGGAACAGTCTGAAGTGTAGGAACAGTCTAAGCAGAACGAACAATCTGAACAGTAACAGCAGGAACAGCCTGGATAGTATGAATTGTCTGAACGGTAGGAACAGTCTGAACAGCCCAAACAGTAGGGACAGTCTGAGCAGTAGGGACAGTCTGAGCAGTAGGAACAGTCTGAACAGTAGAAACATGGCTGAAGTGTAAGAACAGTCTGAACAGTAGGAACAGCAGGAACAGCCTGAACAGCCTGAACAGCAGGAACAGTCGGAACAGTCTGAAGTGTAGGAACAGTCTAAGCAGAACGAACAATCTGAACAGTAACAGCAGGAACAGCCTGGATAGTATGAATTGTCTGAACGGTAGGAACAGTCTGAACAGTAGGAAAAATAGGGACATCTGAACAGTCCGAACAGTAGGAACAGTCTGAACAGCAGGAACAGTCTGAGCAGTAGGAACAGTCTGAACACGAGGAAAATAGGGGATTCTGAACAGTAGGAACAGTCTGAACAGTAGGACAAATAGAGACATCTGAACAGTAGGAACAGCAGGAACAGTCGGAACAGTCTGAAAAGTAGGACTAATAGGGACATCTGAACAGTCTGAACAGCAGGAACAGTCTGAACAGTGGGACAAATAGGGACATCTGAACAGTCTGAACAGTAGGAACAGCAGGAACAGTCGTCTGAACAGTAGGAAAAGGCTGAAGTGTAGGAACAGCCTGAACAGCAGGAACAGTCGGAACAGTCTAAACAGTAGGAACAGTCTAAACAGTAGGAACAGTCTGAACAATCTGAACAGTAACAGCAGTAGGAGCAGTCTGAACAGTAGGAAGTCTAAGCAGAACGAACAATCTGAACAGTAACAACAGTAGGAACAGTCTGAACAGTCTGAACAGTAACAGCAGTAGGAACAGTCTGAACAGAAGGAACAGCAGGAACAGTAGGAAGCGTCTGAACAGTCTGAACATTATGGGTGTATCCCTGTCAGACTACCTTCTCCGTACAATGTGCTGTATCATGACTAGTACGTGAGCAGTATGTACTACCCTCTATGAACAAAAGTATGTGGACGCACTTCAAATTAGTGGATTCGACAATTTCAGACAAACCCATTGCTGACAGGTGTATAAAACACAGCCATGCAATCTCCATAGACAAACATTGGCAGTAGAATGGCCTAACTGAAGAGCTCAGTGGCTTTCAATGTGGCACTGCCATAGGATGCCATCTTTCCAACAAGTCAGTTCGGCAAATTGCTGCCCTGCTAGAGCTGCCCCGGTCAACTGTAAGTGCGGTTATTGTGAAGTGAAAACATCTAGGAGCAACAATGGCTCAGCAGTGAAGTGGTAGGCCGCACAAGCTCACAGAACGGGACCAGTGAGTGCTGAAGCGAGCAGCGCGTAAAAATCGTCTGTCCTCGGTTGCAACACTCACTACCGAGTTCCAAACTGCCTCTGGAAGCAACGTCAGCACTTCGTCAGGAGCTCCATGAAATGGGTTTCCATGGCCGAGCAGCCGCAAACAAGCCTAAGATCACCATGCGCAATGCCTAGCGTCGGCAGGAGTGGTGTATTGGACTCTGGAGCAGTGAAAACGCATTCTCTGGAGTTTTGAGTCACTCTTCCCCATTTGGCAGTCCGACGGACAAATCTGGGTTTGGCGGATGCCAGGAGAACGCCACCTGCCCCAATGCTGGACTAGACAATCTGGACCCTCTCTTTCTAAAATAATAGCAGAAATTGTTGCAACCCCTATTACGAGCCTATTCAACCTCTCTTTTTTATCGTCTGATATCCCCAAAGATTGGAAAGCTGCCGCGGTCATCCACCTCTTCAAAGGGGGAGACACTCTAGACCCAAACTATTATAGACCTATATCCATCCTGCCCTGCCTTTCTAAATTCTTCGAAAGTCAAGTTAAAAAACAGATCATCGATCATTTCGAATCCCACTGTACCTTCTCCATTATGCAATCTGGTTTCCGAGCTGGTCGTGGGTGCACCTCAGCCACGCTCAAGGTCCTAAATGATATCATAACCGCCATCGATAAAATAGGTATTTGTAGTTGTCCATGTATTCTAAGCCGTCTTCATCAACCTGGCCAAAGCTTTCGACTCTGTCAATCACCGCATTCTTATCAGCAGACTAGCTGAAGCCTTGGCTTCTTGAATGACTGCCTCGCCTGGTTCACCAACTACTTCTCAGATAGAGTTCAGTGTGTCAAATTGGAGGGCCTGTTGTCCGGACCTCTGGCAGTCTCTATGGGGGTGCCACAGGGTTCAATTCTCGGGCCGACTCCTTTCTCTGTGTATATCAATGATGTCACTCTTGCTGCTGGTGATTCTCTGATCCACCTCTACGCAGACGACACCATTCTGTATACATCTGGCACTTCTTTGGACACTGTGCTAACAAAACTCCAAATGAGCTTCAACGCCATACAACACTCCTTCCGTGGCCTCCAACTGCTTTTAAATGCTAGTAAAATAAGTGCATGCTCTTCAACCGATTGCTGCCTGCACCCTCCCGCCTGACTAGCATCACTACTCTGGATGGTTCTAACTTAGAATACGTGGACAACTACAAATACCTGGGTGTCAGGCTAGACTGTAAACTCTCCTTCCAGACTCACATTAAGCATCTTCAATCCAAAATTAAATCTACAATCAGCTTCCTATTTCTCAAGAAAGCCTCCTTCACTCATGCTGCCAAACATACCCTTGTAAAACTGATTATCCTACCGATCCTCGACTTCGGCGATGTCATCTACAAAATAGCCCTCAACCCTCTACTCAGCAAACTGGATGTAGTCTATCACAGTGCCATCCGTTTATCACCAAGGCCCCATATACTACCCACCACTGCGACCTGTATGCTCTCGTTGGCCCTCGCTACATATCCGTCGCCAAACCAACTAGCTCCAGGTCATCTATAAGTAAAGCCCTGCCTTATCTCGGCTCACTGGTCACCATAGCAACACCCACCCGTAGCACGCGCTCCAGCAGGTATATCTCACTGGTCATCCCCAAAGCCAACACTTACTTTGGCCACCTTTCCTTCCAGGTCTCCGCCGCCAATGACTGGAACAAATTGCAAAAATCTCTGGAGACTCATATCGCCCTCTAATTTTAAGCATCAGCTGTCAGAGCAGCTTACCGATCACTATACCTGTACACAGCCCATATGTAAATAGCACACCCATCCAACTACCTCATCCCCATATTATTACTTACCCTCTTGCACCCCAGTATCTCTACTTGCACATAATCATCTGCACATCTATCACTCCAGTATTAATGCTAAATTGTAATTATTTTAGCCTCTATGGCCTATTTATTGCCTTTACCTCCCTACTCTTCTACATTTGCACACACTGTACATAGATTTTTCTATTTTTCTTTTCCTTTGTGTTATTGACTGTACGTTTGTTTATGTGTAACTCTATGTTGTTGTTTTTTGTCGCACTGCTTTGCTTTATCTTGGCCAGGTCGCAGTTGTAAATGAGAACTTGTTCTCAACTGGCCTACCTGGTTAAATAAAGGTGAAATAAAAATAAAAATAAAAATATTTTTTAAATGCATAGTGCCACTGTAAAGTTTGGTGGATGAGGCTAGTCCCCTTAGTTCCATTGAAGGGAAATCTTAACACGACAGCATACAATTACATTGTAGACGATTCTGTGCTTCCAACTTTGTGGCAACAGTTTGGGGAAGGCCCATTCCTGTTTCAGCATGACAATGCCCCCATGCACAAAGTGAGGTCCATACAGAAATGGTTTGTCGAGATCAGTGTGGTAGAACTTGACTGGCCTGCACAGAGCCCTAACCTCAACCCCATCGAACACCTTTGTAAAGAATTGGAACGCGGACTGCGAGCCAGGCCTAATCGCCCAACATCAGTATCCGATCTCACTAATGCTGTTGTGGCAGAACGGAAGCAAATCCCCGCAGCAATGTTCCAATATCTAGTGGAAAGCCTTCCCAGAAGAGTGGAGGCTGTTATAGCAGCAATGTTCCAACATCTAGTGGAAAGCCTTCCCAGAAGAGTGGAGGCTGTTATAGCAGCAATGTTCCAACATCTAGTGGAAAGCCTTCCCAGAGGAGTGGAGGCTGTTATAGCAGCAATGTTCCAACATCTAGTGGAAAGCCTTCCCAGAGGAGTGGAGGCTGTTATAGCAGCAATGTTCCAACATCTAGTGGAAAGCCTTCCCAGAGGAGTGGAGGCTGTTATAGCAGCAATGTTCCTACATCTAGTGGAAAGCCTTCCCAGAGGAGTGGAGGCTGTTATAGCAGCAATGTTCCTACATCTAGTGGAAAGCCTTCCCAGAAGAGTGGAGGCTGTTATAGCAGCAATGTTCCAACATCTAGTGGAAAGCCTTCCCAGAAGAGTGGAGGCTGTTATAGCAGCTATGTCCTCAACATCTAGTGGAAAGCCTTCCCAGAAGAGTGGAGGCTGTTATAGCATCAAAGGGTGGGACCAACTCCATATTAATGCCCATGGAATGAGATATTTGACGAGCAGGTGTCCACATATTTTTGGCCATGTACTGTATGTATAGGACTTAGTACATGTAAATATACAGTATGGCTATCTGTGTCCCTGTGTCTCCCCAACCTCCTCCAGGCTCCTCGTTGAAGACGTATAATGTGGAGGCATCATTTCCCCCGGAAGTGTGGCGTGCTCGCTGGCGTCGAGCCTGGTCACACGTCTGGTCGGGGTGCCACAGCTGCCGACAGTGGTAGCAGAACTCTGTGTCGCAGCCCTCACGCCCGCAGCTTAGCTTAGGACACTCAGCACAGCCATACGCTATCACTGCAAAGCTGGAGACAGAGAGGAGAACAGAACAGATCATTTAAGACAGTATGTTACCACTGCCTTGCTGAGGAGACACAGAGAGAATAGAACGTATACCAAATAGACAAGAAAACTTTGTCATTTTTTTTAAACCAGAAACGGTCATCCTATTGTACCCAGAAGGTCGCTACAATATAGTCATGCATAGTCTCGAAAACATAAGATGGAAGCACGGACCTGTCAGACAGACACAGAATTCTGTAGAAATTAGAATTAGATCACTAGAACTCATTTTGTCACACACAGTGAAAACAGACACACACACTTAGTCTCACACACACACACTCAGTCAGTCTCACACACACACACTCAGTCAGTCTCACACACTCAGTCAGTCTCACACACACACACACACACACACACTCAGTCAGTCTCACACACAGTCTCACACACACAGTCTCACACACAGTCTCACACACACACAGTCTCACACACAGTCTCACACACACACAGTCTCACACACAGTCTCACACACAGTCTCACACACACACAGTCTCACACACAGTCTCACACACACACAGTCTCACACACAGTCTCACACACAGTCTCACACACAGTCTCACACACACAGTCTCACACACAGTCTCACACACAGTCTCACACACAGTCTCACACACAGTCTCACACACAGTCTCACACACAGATAATTCTGTAGAAATTTAACTCAAAATGTCACTAAAACCCATTTTGTCACACACAGTGAAAACACACACACACACACACACACACACACACACACAGTCAGTCTCACACACAAAATAACACACATTGAAAAACTGAATAGGCTCTAGTATTAAGCTTCTAAGAAGTCTAAGACCTTGTGGAATGTGTGTCTATTAGGAATATGAGTCACAGCTACGAATTCAAGGCTTATGCAATTGCTGGATACTTGAAAGACTTCCTGCTTACTTCCTGCTCACTTCCTGGCCCCAGTAATACCTCGTTAAATAAACACTGGAGGCCCATTGTGTCTTGTCTGTAAAATCAACATCGTCTGATATAGAACGCCCAACTGATGGGGGTTCAGGGCAAAATAGGAAATTCATCACGAGGGGCCACAGTGCGTACCCACATCCACACCCCCACATGCAGTCAGAGCCGGCCTTTTGGGGAACTTAAACTAAAATGTAGTTTCCAATTTCCGTGGTCCCGTATCTAACCACGTTGTAACTGCGTGAAGGGACACTCGAGCACATGAGCAGATACTGTCGTGAGACTGTGTGAGAAGTCTGTGTATCCTGCTCGTCATAATATGAAAGTCACTTCGCCGAGAACACTCCTCTACTCCTGTTTACGTGACTCCCTGGATAGTGCTGACTGACTCAAATATGTTTTATGAATGTAATTATCAGATGGTGTTGTTCCAATGGCTCTATCTGCAGTCAGGCAATCAGCCAGGCAGTCAGGCGCAGGGCAACTCCTGAGCTGGTACTATCGACTCCCTGAAATATGATGCTTCTGACTCTATAAACAAATCTGAATCAGTAGAATGAACTGAATGACTCGGTGTCTCTACCTGCAGTCGGGTGCTGGACACCAGCGCGTGTCCGGGTCGGCTGCCAGAAACCGTCTCAGCTGGTACTCTTCGAATCTCTCCAGCAGCGTCAAGTCATCCAGGATGGTGCGCACATCTTGCGGCGCAAACGCCTCGGGACACTGCGGACAGGCGATGCCTACCCTGCTCTCTGAGATTTCAATCTTCAGGTACTGTCTCAGGCAGTCATAGCAGGCCCGGTGGGAACAGGAAGAGAGGCGAGGGAACCGGCATCGTGGTTGGCTGAGAAGGCATAAAGGACACTCCTCCAAGTGGTGATCGTCCAATAGCTGGTCCTGGCTGGAAGAGGAGAGGGATAGGACACCTGTGGAAGAGCTGTTGGCTCCGCCGCCGCAGCATTCCACCTCCACCGCAGCGCCAGGGTCGTCACCCGTCACCCCTGACGATGCCGCCTCCAAGTCGCCTTGCTCGATCACGCCCTCTTCGGCTGTGATGTTCTGGTCCTGCCAGATGGACAGACAGAAAGGTTAGAAAAGTAGCATTAGTGTCCAGAGCTGCTTAGTCCCCAAAGTACCGTATGTGTTTTCACTTTTCACTTGATAAAACTCACACAAAAAAATATATAGATGTTTTCTGTACTAACAACCATCATTGAGCTGAATGTCTCTCTACATCTTCATGTAGCTCATGAGCTTGGAAACAATGTTCTCTAGTTCTCCAGTGGATGAGCCCATACCATGAGAGAAATCAGAGAGGAACCCATACCATGAGAGAAGTCAGAGAGGAACCCATACCATGAGAGAAATCAGAGAAGAACCCCTACCATGAGAGAAATCAGAGAAGAACCCCTACCATGAGAGAAGTCAGAGAGGAACCCATACCATGAGAGAAATCAGAGAGGAACCCATACCATGAGAGAAGTCAGAGAGGAACCCATACCATGAGAGAAATCAGAGAAGAACCCCTACCATGAGAGAAATCAGAGAAGAACCCCTACCATGAGAGAAATCAGAGAAGAACCCCTACCATGAGAGAAATCAGAGAAGAACTCCTACCATGAGAGAAATCAGAGAGGAACCCATACCATGAGAGAAGTCAGAGAGGAACCCATACCATGAGAGAAGTCAGAGAGGAACCCATACCATGAGAGAAGTCAGAGAGGAACCCATACCATGAGAGAAGTCAGAGAAGAACCCATACCATGAGAGAAATCAGAGAAGAACCCATACCATGAGAGAAATCAGAGAGGAACCCATACCATGAGAGAAATCAGAGAGGAACCCATACCATGAGAGAAATCAGAGAGGAACCCATACCATGAGAGAAATCAGAGAGGAACCCATACCATGAGAGAAATCAGAGAGGAACCCATACCATGAGAGAAATCAGAGAGGAACCCATACCATGAGAGAAATCAGAGAAGAACCCATACCATGAGAGAAATCAGAGAAGAACCCATACCATGAAAGAAATCAGAGAGGAACCCATACCATGAGAGAAGTCAGAGAGGAACCCATACCATGAGAGAAATCAGAGAAGAACCCATACCATGAGAGAAATCAGAGAAGAACCCATACCATGAGAGAAATCAGAGAAGAACCCATACCATGAAAGAAATCAGAGAGGAACCCATACCATGAGAGAAGTCAGAGAGGAACCCATACCATGAGAGAAATCAGAGAAGAACCCATACCATGAGAGAAATCAGAGAAGAACCCATACCGAAGTCTAAAACCTTGACATATGCAGTGCTTTCAGAGAGTATTTCCTCCACTTGACATTTAACTTTTTTTGTGTTACAAAGTTGGATAAAAATGAATGTTTCATTTTTTTGTCAACGATCTACACCAAATACAATGTAATGTCAAAGTTGAAGAATAAACAAATAAAAAACTGCACCTGTACATAGCCCATCTGTAAATAGCCCATCCAACTACCTCATCCCCATAATGTTATGCTCCTTTGCACACCAGTGTCTTTACTTGCACATTCATCTTCTGCACATCTATCACTCCAGTGTTTAATTGCTAAATTGTAATTATTTTGCCACCATGGCCTATTTATTGCCTTTACCTCCCTTATCTCACCTCATTTGCACTCACTGTATATTGACTTTTTTCTACTGTATTATTGACTGTATGTTTGTTTTACTCCATGTGTAACTCTGTGTTGTTGTTTGTGTCGAACTGCTTTGCTTTATCTTGACCAGAGGTCGCAGTTGTAAATGAGAATTTGTTCTCAACTGGCCTACCTGGTTAAATAAAGGTGAAATAAAATAAAATAATACATCCTGTCCAAACACTACAAGGCAGCGCTGAGGCCTCTACTGATCAAATCAAGCTCCTCAAAGGGTAATTACTACCATTAAATCACAACGATATCATTCCACCACAGCATCCAATATTGATAGGGGTTTTGTCAATAGTAATTCTGTGCCTGTTAATTTAATTTGTATTGATCGCTCTGTTAGCCGTCGTAAGGAACCCACTGTTGTTAGCACCACCTATGCTATTAATAGTGTTATATCAAGATATTGCTTTGCTACATGTGCTTTTCAGCATAGGGGTGTTGTCAATAGTAATCTTATGCAAAATTTACCTGAATTCTACTATTTGCTGTGTGACTTTGAATCCAATCAGGAAGTTTATCGTGGCTAGTTTATCCAGTTCTATTGGGTCTTGTGTCACCATGGATACTCCTGCTGTTTTCAAATCTCACAGAGGGGTTGTACTGTTACGTAGTAATATGCGACGCCTGATGTCTAAACTGGACTTCCTGGATGTCTGGGTGCTTGACACTTGCCCAGATGTTCTGGTTATCTCAGAGACCTGGTTTAATAATTTGATTATGGATAAGGACGTTGCCATTGCGGACTGAAACATTATTTAAATGTAAAAAAAAAAAGGGGGGGGGGTGCCTATTTATGCAAGATCTTCTCTTATGGTATCATGCGGTCTTAAAATGTGTGAGCTGTTGGTTTAACAAAAAAAAGTGTCCATAAACTAAAATATGCATATATTTATTGCTGTGGTCTTCCGAACCCCAGGCGCTCGGGCAAAGGCTGTTGGCATGATTTCTGATTATTTAAAACGATTTCTGGTATGTGAACTGGTTGTGCTTGGATATCTAAATCTAGACTGGTTTACACATGCCTCAGATCAGATTGAAGAATATCTGTCTTGTGTTCAACTAGACTCAGCTAATAGTGAAACTCACACAGATTACTGTAAAAAAAAAAAAAACTAGCAAACTCCTCGTTGATTGACCTTATCCTGATGAACCATCCCCATTAGTATTTTGGCTAGTGGTGTTTTTGCAAATTATATTCTCTTGTGTTTATCTACAAAGCAGTCATGTAGAAACTTCCTATGTATCTATCATCATAAATTCAATTTAGACTGGGCCCAGATTCACAAAACACTTCTTGTGCAAAAATTTAAGAAAAAAACAAACACTCAACAATAGATTAAGATTTAATCAAATATCGTCTAGCGAATCTTATTAAGATGGTTGTTGCTAGGCAACCGATTTAGCTAGCAATGGCAATCATGTTAGCATATTTCCTCCTACTGAGATGACTGTTCTAAAACAAGTTCTTGGGTTTAAAATAATCTATACTGAAAATGTCATATGAAGTTTGAGTGAATTAAATGTTTAATGTTTAAATTGCTTTCATCAGCTTATTTTCTCACTGTGACTCGAGTTTAAGACAAGGGTTTAGCTATGTTGGAACTAAGAACACATCCAATAACTTGATTTCCAATCATCTAATTTCTTCTTAACTTTTTTGCTTAAGGAGAAACATAAGAAGTAGCGTAAACAACATTTCCAGTAACTTTATTGTGGAATAGCAACTTTGCTTAACTTTCCTCATAAGTCTATTATAGTTAAGGGGAAAAAAATGGCAGTTAAGAATGCATTTCTTCTTAAGTAGGTTTTGTGAATCCGGGCCCTGGTCTTAGGCTTGGATAACACTGGAAGCTCTCTGAAATGAGATTTTCTGGTCCATCTTGGCCAGTTCAGAGTGATGATCTGAGACCTCTATGTTGATAAATGTATCTGTTTTTCTTAATATGTTTTGTAATTGTGTATATGTTTGATGTACAGTGCATTCGGAAAGTATTCAGACCCCTTGACATTTTTCACATTTTGTTATGTTACAGCCTTATTCTAAAATGGATCAATACCCCATAATGGTAAAGTTAACAGATCTTCGTCATTGTGGGGTTTTGTGTGTAGATTGATGAGGGGGAGAAAACGACTTAATCCATTTTAGAACAAGGCTGTAATGAAACAAAATGTGGAAAAAGTCAAGGGTTCTGAATACTTTCTAAATGCACTGTATTTATACAGGGCTCATCTGTAAAATAGACCTTAGTCTCAGTTTGACTTCCCTGTAAAAAAATAAAGTTTTCCTCTAGGAGTATGCCTGTTTTTTATCCTAAAAATAAATCCTTAGTCGTTGCCGATGACAAGCATAACCATAACATGATGCAGCCACCATCGTGCTTGAAAAATATGAAGAGTGGTAATCAGTGATTTGTTGTATTGGATTTGCCCCAAAAATGACACTTTGTGTTTTTGGCAGTTTTACTTTAGTGCCTTACATTCTGTACAGGCTTCCTTCTTATCACTTTGTCATTTAGGTTAGTAATTGTGGAGTAACTATAATGTTGTTGATCCATCCTCAGTTTTCTCCTATCACCGCCATTAAACTCTGTAACTGTTTTAAAATCACCATTGACCTCATGGTGAAATCCCTGAACAGTTTCCTTCCTCTCTGGCAACTGAGTTAGGAAGGAGGCCTGTATCTTTGTAGTGACTGGGTGTATTGATACACAATCCAATGTAATTCATGAATAACTTCACCATGCTCAAAGGGATATTCAATGTCTGCTTTTTTTATTTATTTTTTACCCATCTACCAATAGGTGCCCTTCTTTGCGAAGCATTGAAAAACCTCCCTGGTTTTTGTGGTTGAATCTGTGCTTGAAATGTACTACTAGACTAAGGCCTTACAGATAATTGTATGTGTGGGGTACAGGTTAGTCGAGGTAATTTGTACATGTAGGAAGGTAGGGGTAAAGTGACTAACTATAGACAACAAACAACGAGTAGCAGCAGTGTAAAAACAAAGGGGGGGGTCAATGTAAATAGTCCGGGTGGCCATTTGATGAATTGTTCAGCAGTCTTATGGCTTGGGGGGGTAGACGCTGTTAAGGAGCATTTTGGACCTCGACTTGGTGCTCCGGTACCGCTTGTTGTGCGGTAGCCAAGAAAACAGTCTGACTTGGGTGACTGGAGTCTTTGACAATTTTTGGGGCCATCCTCTGACACTGCTTAGTATATAGGTCCTGGATGGTAGGAAGCTTGGCCCCAGTGTTGCGCCTTACGGTCAGATGCCGAGCAATTTCCATACCAGGTGGTGATGCAACCGGGCAGAATGCTCTCGATGGTGCAGCTGTAGAACCTTTAGAGGATCTGGGGGACCCATGACAATTCTTTTCAGTCTCCTGAGGGGGAAAAGGTTTTGTCGTGCCCTCTTCACTTCTGTCTTGGTGTGTTCGGACCATGATAGTTAGTTGTTGATGTGGACACTAAGGAACTTGAAACTCTCGACCCACTCCACTACAGCCCCGTCAATGTTTATGGGGGCCTGTTCTGCCCTCCTTGTCCTATTGTCCACGATCAGTTATTATGTTTTGCTCACTGCCAGGTCTCTGACCTACTCCTTATTGGCTGTCTCATCGTTGTCGGTGTTGTGTCACCAGAAAGACTCACAGCTGTAAGCACTGTAAAAGGTGATTCTGACATGTATTGACTCGGGAGGGGTGAATACTTATCTAATCAAGATATATTAGTGTTTTATTTTACATAAATGTTTAATAAATGTTAGAATTATATTTTGTGTAGATTGTTGACCAAAAAATACAATTAAAATAAAAATTTAATTTCACAAAATTTGGAAAAAGTCCATTTGAATATTTTCTGAAGGAACTGTATATTTATAAATATATTTACATATTTGATTTTTAAATGTATAAAAAAAAGTTTTAGAACACCTACTCATTCAAGTTTAATTTAAAAAAAAACTATTTTCTACATTGTAGAATAATAGTGAAGACATTCACACTATGAATGAACACATATGGAATCATGTAGTAACCAAAAAAGTGTTAAACAAATATAAATATTCTTCAAATTAGCCACCCTTTGCCTTGATGACAGCTTTGCACACTCTTGGCATTCTCTCAACCAGCTTCATGAGGTAGTCACCTGGAATACATTTCAATTAATAGGTGTGCCTTGTTAAAAACTAATTTGTGGAATTTCTTTCCTTCTTAATGTGTTTGAGCCAATCAGTTGTGCTGTGACAAGGTAATGGTGGTATACAGAAGATAGCCCTATTTCGTAAAAGACCAAGTCCACATTATGGAAAGAACAGCTCAAATAAGCAAAGAGAAATGACAGTCCATCATTACCTTGAGATATGAAGGTCAGTCAATCCGGAAAACTTCAAAAACTTTGTACATTTCTTCAAGTGTAGTCG
>NC_056446.1:41553642-41591142 GCF_018296145.1 Oncorhynchus tshawytscha | reverse complement strand
CTGTTGCTCCCTCGTTCTCAGTTAGGCTGGAAGAGAGTGGCATTCATCCTTCTCTATACCAAGGGGAACGAGCGGCCCCTCGCCCTGCGGGAAAAGAAAAGAGATTAGCTACAATATTGCAAACTAACGCTCACTCACAGGCAACGACTTAAATGGCACCCTATTCATTACACAATGCAGGGCCCTGGTCTAAAGTAGTGCACTATGTAGGGAATAGGGCTCTGGTCTAAAGTAGTGCACTATATAGGGAATAGGGCTCTGGTCTAAAGTAGTGCACTATATAGGGAATAGGGCTCTGGTCTAAAGTAGTGCACTATGTAGGGAATAGGGCCCTGGTCTGGTGCACTAGGGAAAGGGCCCTGTTCTAAAGTGCACTATGTAGGGAATAGGGCCCTGGTCTAAAGTAGTGCACTATATAGGGAATAGGGCTCTGGTCTAAAGTAGTGCACTATGTAGGGAATAGGGCTCTGGTCTAAAGTAGTGCACTATGTAGGGAATAGGGCCCTGGTCTAAATTAGTGCACTACGTAGGGAATAGGGCCCTGGTCTAAAGTAGTACACTATATAGGGAATAGAGTGCCATAGGGCTCTGGTCTAAAGTAGTGCACTATATAGGGAATAGGGCCCTGGTCTATAGTAGTGCACTATATAGGGAATAGGGCCCTGGTCTAAAGTAGTGCACTATATAGGGAATAGGGCTCTGGTCTAAAGTAGTGCACTATGTAGGGAATAGGGCTCTGGTCTAAAAGTAGGGAATAGTAGTGCACTATATAGGGAATAGGGCTCTGGTCTAAAGTAGTGCACTATATAGGGAATAGGACCCTGGTCTAAAGTAGTGCACTATGTAGGGAATAGGGCTCTGGTCTAAAGTAGTGCACTATATAGGGAATAGGGCTCTGGTCTAAAGTAGTGCACTATGTAGGGAATAGGGCTCTGGTCTAAAGTAGTGCACTATAGGGAATAGGGCTCTGGTCTAAAGTAGTGCACTATGTAGGGAATAGGGCTCTGGTCTAAAGTAGTGCACTATATAGGGAATAGGGCCCTGGTCTAAAGTAGTGCACTATGTAGGGAATAGGGCTCTGGTCTAAAGTAGTGAACTATATAGGGAATAGGGCTCTGGTCTAAAGTAGTGCACTATATAGGGAATAGGGCTCTGGTCTAAAGTAGTGCACTATATAGGGAATAGGGCTCTGGTCTAAAGTAGTGAACTATATAGGGAATAGGGCTCTGGTCTAAAGTAGTGCACTATATAGGGAATAGGGCTCTGGTCTAAAGTAGTGTACTATGTAGGGAATAGGGCTCTGGTCTAAAGTAGTGCACTATATAGGGAATAGGGCTCTGGTCTAAAGTAGTGTTCTATATAGGGAATAGGGCTCTGGTCTAAAGTAGTGTACTATGTAGGGAATAGGGCTCTGGTCTAAAGTAGTGCACTATGTAGGGAATAGGGCTCTGGTCTAAAGTAGTGTTCTATATAGGGAATAGGGCTCTGGTCTAAAGTAGTGCACTATGTAGGGAATAGGGCTCTGGTCTAAAGTAGTGTTCTATATAGGGAATAGGGCTCTGGTCTAAAGTAGTGCACTATGTAGGGAATAGGGCTCTGGTCTAAAGTAGTGTTCTATATAGGGAATAGGGCTCTGGTCTAAAGTAGTGTTCTATATAGGGAATAGGGCTCTGGTCTAAAGTAGTGTTCTATATAGGGAATAGGGCTCTGGTCTAAAGTAGTGTTCTATATAGGGAATAGGGCTCTGGTCTAAAGTAGTGTACTATATAGGGAATAGGGCTCTGGTCTAAAGTAGTACCACTATATAGGGAATAGGGCTCTGGTCTAAAGTAGCTGTGTTATTTCATAGTTTTGATGCCTTCAATATTATTCTACAATGTAGAAAATAGTAAAAATAAAGAAAAACCCTTGAATGAGTAGGTGTGTCCAAACTTTTGACTGGTTCTGTACACAATCCATGTCTCAATGATCTCAAGGCTTAAATATCCTTCTTTAACCTGTCTCCTCCCCTTCATCTACACTGGCTGACGTGGATTTAAAAGTGACATCAATAAGGGATCATAGCTTTCACCTGGTCAGTCTATGTCACGGAAATAACGTATATTTACACTGAACAAAAAATATAAAACGCAACATGCAACAATTTCAACGATTTTACTGAGTTACATTTCATATAAGGAACTCAGTCAATTGAAATCAATCTATGGATTTCACATGACTGGGCAGGGGCGCATTATGACAGAGGTTTGTGATTGGGGAGTTTGTATCCTGGTAGCATTATGACAGAGGTTTGTGATTGGGGAGTTTGTATCCTGGTAGCATTATGACAGAGGTTTGTGATTGGGGAGTTTGTATCCTGGTAGCATTATGACAGAGGTTTGTGATTGGGGAGTTTGTATCCTGGTAGCATTATGACAGAGGTTTGTATGGAATGGGGTGAGGTTATTATTGGCACTGGTAGCTAAAACGTATCAACACTAAATAGACACTTTAACTATACGTGTCACAATTCCAGACCTAACAATGCACAAACAGTCTATTTTCTGGCAAACTATCCACTCACTTTACCAACATTGCTTCGCGCAAAAACACAAGTTCTTTCTATTTTGAATGGAGGCTTTCAAGGTGACTGTTTTCTCTCTGCCATGCATTCTACTTCCAGCGTATACACGCTGTTTTAAAAAAAAAACACTGTTTGATTTTGGGCTTTACTCTCTCACCACATGGTCACATTTCTGGGCCTAATCATCTCCTTACTGGAAGAGTCACTGCTTTGGCTCAACAACACAATATTAGAAAATGTACACAAACACTTTGGACCAGAACAAATAGTTTTCCCAATTCATTAGGATTTAAATAAAAGTAGCCTACCTGGGGGCTAGTAACTCCGGCTAGTCACAGGTACACAATGGCTTCAGAGAAAACACATTTTCCTAGATTTGTTTACACTTCTGTTTTGATATTTTCAACATGAAATCAAATTGTCAATGTCACGTGATCCATAACCCTGTTGTTTCACTCCACTTACTGGTAGCCTTCCCTTAGCCATCTGATCTGCCCATCCCTGAATGTCTTCCAGCGTTCCTAACAGCACCCTGCTCTCTACATAGTACAGGGTCCATAGGGAATAGGGTGATATTTGGGATGCAGCCTGCGTTTCTGTCCGCAAACCCTCAGTGCATCGTTAGGGCACTGTTATCTCCAATCAGATCATCCACCCATCAAAACATCTGTCTGTCTGTCTCAGTCTGTCTGTCTGTCTGTGTGTCTGTCTGTCTGTCTGTGTGTCTGTCTGTGTGTCTGTCTGTCTGTGTGTCTGTCTGTGTGTCTGTCTGTCTGTGTGTCTGTCTGCCTGCCTGTCTGCCTGCCTGCCTGTCTGTCCGTCTGTCTGTGTCTCTCTCTCTCTCACTCTCTCTCACAAAATGGGGGAAAGCTTTTGGTTGGGAAGATGTTGTTTGTCTGCTAACATCCGGGGGTCTACGTTTGACGGTCCGGTATATTTTCCACCTCTAAATGGGATGGAGGGAGGGAGGGATGAGGGAGTGGAGGAAGCAGAGCGTGAGTCGGGGGGCTCCAGGGAGAAACAGTAGAGAGAGGGGGGAATAGAGAGAGGGCGAGCGAGAGAAGGGAAAACACACATCTTCAGTTTACAGCCTAATGGCTCCTCTGTTTTCTGAGAAGAGGGAGGAAGTATACTGTCCAATCATCCTCACAGGACAAATTAGAACACAGAGTATCGCCTTAAACATTTGACCTCATATTAATACAGAAGATTCCGTTCCATCTTGAGGTTTTATTTCCTCTGTTTATTTCCAGGAAATACAGTAGAGACTCTTTCTTGTTTTGAACCATTACATAAAGTGTTAATCTGACTTTCATAAAACACAGGATTACAGGGAATCATGGGTAAAATAATCTGTCTTGAAAAGTTATTCAATAAGTCCGTTTGACCTGAACAAACAGAGCAACAGTACAGACTAACCTAATAGGATATCACACACACACACACACACACACACACACACGATTTATATGGTTGGTCCTGTTGTCTCAGATGGAGACAAAATGCTGAACATACTGACCCTAATATTCTGCTGGGTTACTTACTGATAAATTACAACTGAGTTAATAAATCCCAAAAAAGAAACAAAGAAGTTATTGTTGGGTTATTACTGTGTAATTACCGTAGAATTTACAGTATTATTATTTATTTATTACGGTGGATAAATGTGAAGCACTTTTCTCTGTTTAGAGAAAATATTGTGTTGTTTGAGGGTCATAATGTCCTGAGGAAAACAAAATTGATTTTGAATTCCCGGAAAATCTTTTTTTAGTATAGCTAGGGGCATAACAGAGCCGGGATGAAGGGCCACGCCTATGTAATGCTAGGTAGGGGAAACACTGTATTGTCAGTCATCTTACTATTGACCTCCCATTGATAAAGGTCATTGTGAATGCTGTCTATTACAGGGCCTTCAGAAACTATTCATACCCCTTGACTTACTCCACATTTTGCTGTGTTACAGCCTGAATTCAAAATGGATTCAATTGATCCCCCCCCTCTCACCCATCTACACACAATACCCCATAACGACATCACAATACCCCATAACGACATCACAATACCCCATAATGACATCACAATACCCCATAATGAAAAAGTGAAAACATGTTTTTTGAAATTTTCGCAAAATGTATTGAAAATGCAATACAGAAATCTCATTTAAATAAGTATTCACACTCCTGAGTCAATACATGTCCGAATCACCTTTGGCAGTGATTACAGCCGTGAGTCTTTCTGGGTAAGTCTCTGAGAGCTGTGAGTCTTTCTGGGTAAGTCTCTAAGAGCTGTGAGTCTTTCTGGGTAAGTCTCTAAGAGCTGTGAGTCTTTCTGGGTAAGTCTCTAAGAGTGATTACAGCTGTGAGTCTTTCTGGGTAAGTCTCTAAGAGCTGTGAGTCTTTCTGGGTAAGTCTCTAAGAGCTGTGAGTCTTTCTGGGTAAGTCTCTAAGAGCTGTGAGTCTTTCTGGGTAAGTCTCTAAGAGTGATTACAGCTGTGAGTCTTTCTGGGTAAGTCTCTAAGAGCTGTGAGTCTTTCTGGGTAAGTCTCTAAGAGCTGTGAGTCTTTCTGGGTAAGTCTCTAAGAGCTGTGAGTCTTTCTGGGTAAGTCTCTAAGAGTGATTACAGCTGTGAGTCTTTCTGGGTAAGTCTCTAAGAGTGATTACAGCTGTGAGTCTTTCTGGGTAAGTCTCTTAGAGCGATTACAGCTGTGAGTCTTTCTTAAGTCTCTTAGAGCGATTACAGCTGTGAGTCTTTCTGGGTAAGTCTCTAAGAGTGATTACAGCTGTGAGTCTTTCTGGGTAAGTCTCTTAGAGCGATTACAGCTGTGAGTCTTTCTGGGTAAGTCTCTAAGAGTGATTACAGCTGTGAGTCTTTCTGGGTAAGTCTCTAAGAGTGATTACAGCTGTGAGTCTTTCTGGGTAAGTCTCTAAGAGCTGTGAGTCTTTCTGGGTAAGTCTCTAAGAGTGATTACAGCTGTGAGTCTTTCTGGGTAAGTCTCTAAGAGTGATTACAGCTGTGAGTCTTTCTGGGTAAGTCTCTAAGAGTGATTACAGCTGTGAGTCTTTCTGGGTAAGTCTCTAAGAGTGATTACAGCTGTGAGTCTTTCTGGGTAAGTCTCTAAGAGTGATTACAGCTGTGAGTCTTTCTGGGTAATTCTCTAAGAGTGATTACAGCTGTGAGTCTTTCTGGGTAATTCTCTAAGAGTGATTACAGCTGTGAGTCTTTCTGGGTAATTCTCTAAGAGCGATTACAGCTGTGAGTCTTTCTGGGTAATTCTCTAAGAGCAATTACAGCTGTGAGTCTTTCTGGGTAAGTCTCTTAAGAGCTTTGCACACCTGGATTATAAAATATTTGCACACTATTCTTTTCAAAATTCTTCAAGCTCTGTCAAGTTGGTTGTTGATCATTGCTAGATAGCCATTTTCAAGTCTTGCCATATATTTTCAAGATTATTTCAGTTAAAACTGTAACTCAGCAACATTCACTGTCTTCTTGGTAAGTGTCACGTTCTGACCTTAGTTCTTTTGTTTTGTCTTTGTTTTAGGTTGGTCAGGGTGTGAGTTGGGGTGGGTTGTCTATGTTCTTTTTTCTATGTTGTGTTTTTGTGTTTGGCCTGGTATGGTTCTCAATCAGAGGCAGGTGTCGTTCGTTGTCTCTGATTGAGAATCATACTTAGGTAGCCTTTTCCCACCTGGGTTTCGTGGTGATTGTTTTCCGTTTCATTGTTTGCACTATTCGGGACTGTTTCTCTTGTTCTTTTTGTATTTTGTAGTCATTCTCATTAAATGACATTATGGATACATACCACGCTGCATTTTGGTCCTCCGATCCTCCCTACTACTCCTCAGAAGAGGAAGAAGAAAGCCGTTTCAGTAGGTTATTATCCTGCTGTAAGGTGAATTAATCTTTCTGTGTCTGGTGAAAAGCAAACTGAACGAGGTTTTCCTCTAGGATTTTGACTGTGCTTAGCTCCATTCAGTTTGTTTTTTTTTACCTGAAAAATTCATCAGTCCTTAATGATGTCAAGCATACCCATAACATGATGCAGCCACCACTATGTTTGAAAACATGGAGAGTGGTACTCAGTAATGTGTTGTATTGGATTTGCCCCAAACAGAACAGTTTGTATTCAGGACAAAAATGTCATTTTCTTTGCCGCATTTTTTGGCAGAATTACTTTACGGCCTTTTTAACAAACCTGTTTTGGAATATTTGTTATTGTGTACAGGCTGCCATCTTTTCACTCCGTCATTTAGGTTAGTGTTGCGGAGTGACTACAGTGTAGTTGATCCATCCTCAGTTTTCTCCTATCACAGCCATTAAACTCTGTAACTGTTTTAAAATCACCATTGACCTCATGGTGAAATCCCTGAACAGTTTCCTTCCTCTCTGGCAACTGAGTTAGGAAGGACGCCTGTATATTTGTAGTGACTGGGTGTATTGATACACCATCCAAAGTGTAATGAATAACTTCACCATGATCAAAGGGATATTCAATGTCTGCTTTTTTTTCACCCATCGACCAATAGGTGCCCTTCTTTACGAGGCATTGGAAAACATCCCTGGTCTTTGTGGTTGAATCCGGTTGAAATTCACTGCTAGACTGAGGGACCTAATAGATAATTGTATGTGTGGGGTACAGAGTTGAGGTAGTCATTCAAAAAATGTAGGCTTGCCATAACAAAGGTGTTGAATACTTATTGACTCAAAACATTTAAGCTTTTCATTTTTGATTAATTTGTAAACATTTCTAAAAACAAGATTCCACTAATGAAATGATGGGGGTAATTGTGTGTAGGCCAGTGATATTATTATTATTTTTTATTTATTTAAATTTAATCCATTTTAAAGTCAGACTAACACAACTAAATGTGGAACAAGTCAAGGGGAACGTTCTGAAGGCACTGTAGTTTACTGTACTGGGAGCTACCCAGGAACCATGCAATCATAGAGATTAGAGAGGAACAGGATGGTTATAGGAAGCTGGACAATCATACAGAGTGGATGGTATGGGAGGTGTGTTATAGCACCAGGTATTACGATACATTGAGTAATCTAACAGCTGTTTTGTGTGTACTATTCTCCTTGACAGAAAAACAATGTTTTGCTGTGAATTATGGTTACAGTAGTGGAGAGGGAGGTTGTAAGCAGGCTCTGTGTGCATGTTACACTGCCCGTCCCGTCCGTGTACAATTCTGCCAGCCGGTATTCCACTCAGCTTGCTCAAACTGGGTCATGCCAGTTTCTCAGTAGCGCATTGCCCTGTACCATCATGTATGTTCATATGTAGGATCAATTCTTTTACATGAATTGTGGTGTAATAAAATTCCGTATGATTTTTGGAATGCTTCATGTTGTTTGTGTCCTGGGGATTCGTAACGAAACTGGTGTCGTAGGGAAAGAGAGGAATTTAGTGGGCATATTTACACGGTTAGTCAGTCCTTCCTTTCTGTTGACACTCTCTCTCTGTGTCTTTTCTCTCCAAAAATAAACTGAAACTAATACAGTAAACTACGGATGGGTTGCACCAACATGGATTAACTCTTAAACTGGATTAAATCGAGGTTTATCTATTAATCTTGTTGCACTAAAATTTTAAACCTAGTTTTAAATGACTCATAGTTAAATGAAATCCTTCCTCTAATCTAAGTTTACCCTTTAAAATCTAGATTAAATGTAAGCCTGTTGCTCAATGAATTTTTTATTTAATTTAAAAATATATATATAATATTTCACCTTTATTTAACCAGGTAGGCTAGTTGATAACAAGTTCTCATTTGCAACTGTGACCTGGCCAAGATAAAGCATAGCAGTGTGAACAGACAACACAGAGTTACACATGGAATAAACAAATATACAGTCAATAATACAGTAGAACAAAAGAAAAGAAAAAGTCTATATACAGTGAGTGTAAATGAGGTTAAGGCAATAAATAGGCCATGGTGGCGAAGTAATTACAATATAGCTATTCAACACTGGAATGGTAGATCGGCAGAAGATGAATGTGCAGGTTGAGATACTGGGGTGCAAAGGAGCAAGATAAATAAATAAATACCAGTATGGGGATGAGGTAGGTAGATAGATGGGCTGTTTAGAGATGGGCTGTTTACAGATAGGCTAAGTACAGGTGCAGTGATCTGTAAACTGCTCTGACAGCTGGTGCTTAAAGCTAGTGAGGGAGATGTGAGTCTCCAGCTTCAGAGATTTTTGCAATTCGTTCCAGTCATGGGCAGCAGAGAACTGGAAGGAAAGACGACCAAAGGAGGAATTGGCTTTGGGGGTGACCAGTGAGACATACCTGCTGGAACGCATGCTACGAGTGGGTGCTGCTATGGTGACCAGTGACCTGAGATAGGGCGGGGCTTTACCTAGCAGAGACTTGTAGATAACCTGTAGCCCAGTGGGTTTGGCGACGAGTATGAAGCGAGGGCCAACTAACGAGAGCGTAAAGGTCGCAATGGTGGGTAGTGTATGGGGCTTTTATATATATATATATAAATTTAGATTGGAGATTAATTCTAAACTGCCACTTGAGGTGGTTTAACTGATAAAATGGGCAGCCTATCTACTGTGGAGAGACCAACATGAGTTCCTCAGAGAATAATAAGAAACCGGTTGAATCCTGTTGAGTTTTATGATAACTAACTCATTATTAGTAGGCTATTTACGTTCCCATTTTGTACAACAATTGAATTGGGGTTTATGATATGCCCAGCCTTGATACGAATGATGATATTATGCAACATGCTGTAATGGGCCTGATAACGGTAACGCGCTGTAACGGGCCTGACAACAGTAACACGCTGTAACGGGCCTGATAACGGTAACATGCTGTAACGGGCCTGATAACGGTAACACGCTGTAACGGGCCTGACAACGGTAACACGCTGTAACGGTAACACGCTGTAACGGGCCTGATAACGGTAACACGCTGTAACGGGCCTGACAACGGTAACACGCTGTAACACGCTGTAACGGGCCTGACAACGGTAACACGCTGTAACGGGCCTGACAACGGTAACACGCTGTAACGGGCCTGACAACGGTAACACGCTGTAACGGGCCTGACAACGGTAACACGCTGTAACGGGCCTGACAACGGTAACACGCTGTAACGGGCCTGACAACGGGCCGGACAACGGTAACGCTGTAACGGGCCGGACAACGGGCCTGTAACGGGCCGGACAACGGACGCGCTGTAACGGGCCCGACAACGGTAACGCGCTGTAACGGGCCCGACAACGGTAACGCTGTAACGGGCCCGACAACGGTAACGCGCTGTAACGGGCCCGACAACGGTAACGCTGTAACGGGCCCGACACGCTGTAACGGGCCCGACAACGGGCGCTGTAACGGGCCCGACAACGGTAACGCGCTGTAACGGGCCCGACAACGGTAACGCTGTAACGGGCCCGACAACGGTAACGCGCTGTAACGGGCCCGACAACGGTAACGCGCTGTAACGGGCCCGACAACGGTAACGCTGTAACGGGCCCGACAACGGTAACGCGCTGTAACGGGCCCGACAACGGTAACGCGCTGTAACGGCCCGACAACGGTAACGCGCTGTAACGCGCTGTAACGGGCCTGACAACGGTAACGCGCTGTAACGGGCCTGACAACGGTAACGCGCTGTAACGGGCCTGACAACGGTAACGCGGTGTAACGGGCCTGACAACGGTAACGCTGTAACGGGCCTGACAACGGTAACGCGCTGTAACGGGCCTGACAACGGTAACGCTGTAACGGGCCCGACAACGGTAACGCGCTGTAACGGGCCCGACAACGGTAACGTGCTGTAACGCGCTGTAACGGACCTGACAACGGTAACGCGCTGTAACGGGCCTGACAACGGTAACGCGCTGTAACGGGCCTGACAACGGTAACGCGCTGTAACGGGCCTGACAACGGTAACGCTGTAACGGGCCTGACAACGGTAACGCGCTGTAACGTGCCTGACAACGGTAACGCGCTGTAACGTGCCTGACAACGGTAACGCTGTAACGGGCCTGACAACGGTAACGCGCTGTAACGGGCCTGACAACGGTAACACGCTGTAACGCTGTAACGGGCCTGACAACGGTAACGCTGTAACGGGCCTGACAACGGTAACGCGCTGTAACGGGCCTGACAACGGTAACGCGCTGTAACGGGCCTGACAACGGTAACGCGCTGTAACGGGCCTGACAACGGTAACGCGCTGTAACGGGCTTGACAACGGCAACGCGCTGTAACGCTGTAACGGGCCTGACAACGGTAACACGCTGTAACACGCTGTAACGGGCCTGATAACGGTAACACGCTGTAACGGGCCTGATAACGGTAACACGCTGTAACGGGCCTGACAACGGTAACACGCTGTAACGGGCCTGACAACGGTAACACGCTGTAACGGGCATGACAACGGTAACGCGCTGTAACGGGCATGACAACGGTAACGCGCTGTAACGGGCCTGATAACGGGCCCGACAACGATAACGCGCTGTAACGGGCCTGATAACGGGCCCAACAACGGTAACGCGCTGTAACGGGCCCGACAACGGTAACGCGCTGTAACGGGCCCGACAACGGTAACGCGCTGTAACGGGCCCGACAACGGTAACGCGCTGTAACGGGCCCGACAACGGTAACGCTGTAACGGGCCCGACAACGGTAACGCGCTGTAACGGGCCAACGGTAACGCGCTGTAACGGGCCCGACAACGGTAACGCGCTGTAACGGGCCCGACAACGGTAACGCGCTGTAACGGGCCCGACAACGGTAACGCGCTGTAACGGGCCCGATAACGGTAACATGCTGTAACGGGCCCGACAACGGTAACGCGCTGTAACGGGCCCGACAACGGTAACGCGCTGTAACGGGCCCGACAACGGTAACGCGCTGTAACGGGCCCGACAACGGTAACGCGCTGTAACGGGCCCGACAACGGTAACGCGCTGTAACGGGCCCGACAACGGTAACGCGCTGTAACACGCTGTAACGGGCCCGACAACGGTAACGCGCTGTAACGGGCCCGACAACGGTAACGCGCTGTAACGGGCCTGACAACGGTAACGCGCTGTAACGGGCCTGACAACGGTAACGTGCTGTAACGGGCCTGACAACGGTAACGCGCTGTAACGGGCCTGACAACGGTAACGCGCTGTAACGGGCCTGACAACGGGCGCTGTAACGGCCCTGACAACGGAAACGCGCTGTAACGGGCCTGACAAAGGTAACGCGCTGTAACGGGCCTGACAACGGTAACGCGCTGTAACGGGCCTGACAACGGTAACGCTGTAACGGGCCTGACAACGGTAACGCGCTGTAACGGGCCTGATAACGGTAACGCGCTGTAACGGGCCTGACAACGGTAACGCTGTAACGGGCCTGACAACGGTAACACAGTGTAACGGGCCTGATAACGGTAACACGCTGTAACGGGCCTGATAGCGGTAACACGCTGTAACGGGCCTGATAGCGGTAACACGCTGTAACGGGCCTGATAACGGTAACACGCTGTAACGGGCCTGATAGCGGTAACACGCTGTAACACGCTGTAACGGGCCTGATAACGGTAACGCGCTGTAACGGGCCTGACAACGGTAACGTCGTAGTGAAATAGCATTAACGTTAGTTTTCACGTGCATTATAGACATTGATATTTTCCAGTTTATTTATGCTTGCTAAATATTGGTGGGTCAAATTGTCCGTCGTCAACACAAGGGTTATGGAGAGGGGCAAACTGCTGGGGAATCATCTTGCATATCGTCTGGGTGATAGGATAAATTCCCTTGAACGGAGGCCCCCCTCTCTGGCTCCGGTCTGATATATCCCCTGCCTCTCGTCTGCCACATCTTTTTTGGCTTTCGCCTTTTTATTTTTATTTTCTCCCCAGCACGCTTTCATCCGATTTGGGTCCCTTTTCTCATTAATACGTGTCGATCCAATATATTTTAATCACAAGAAAACGGCACAGGTGTCGTCCTTCTTTTTGACAGTCATGTCTTTTATGATTCCTTTTTTAAATCCTCCAGTACGTTACTAAATTCCTCCATCAGCTCCGACAATTTATTTATTTATTTTTTATTCGTGGAGATTTTGGACTTCATTGACGTGCCATGACCAGGGTGGCTAAGCGGACAAAATAATAATTGGCAAAATAACATTAAGTAATCACAATAGTAAATAATATTGTATGTTAGCTAGCTTGGTTTATTAACTAGCTAACTACAGAAGGTAACGTTAGCTAACTTTTTCGTTTTCTGTCTAGTACTGGTAAATAACAGATTGTATTTCAAAATCAGCCAACCCATGAGAAACCTTTACCCAGAAACCTTTACCCATGGAGTTACATTGTTATTATTTTAGGAAAAGCAACTTTGTGGCCTCATTTGTCAAGTAGGCTAGCTACTGCATTTCAACTCATGAAATACCTCATGTATTGGTGTAACTAATCATGTGTTACCAATCATAGTTTAAAACCGTTAATCATAGATTTTCTGATCTAGATTAAAAAATGAAGTGGTGCAACACATCTCTGATTATTTATAAACCTAGATTTACAAAACCTAGATTGGATTCTAATCCTAGATGTATTTAAACCATGTTGGTTGCAACCCACCCTATGACTATAAATCCATAATAAAAACTGTAACATTTCAGTAATTTTAACAAACTGATCTCAAATCCAGGCACTGCCAGTCTCTATTCATATTGAGGATATCCCCTGTGCCAATAAGGAACAGATCCTCCAGAACCCTCTGCAGTGTTTAACTCCCATGGAGAGATCAACAAAGTTTGGATGCATCCCAAATGGCTCCCTAATCACTTTATCCTGCATTAGGGCCCTAGTCAAAAGTAGTGCACTATTTAGGGAACAATTTGGGAGGGAACTATTTGTCTTGGCAGTAAAACCAGAGAGTCAGCAGCATTCCTGCCAGCCTCCATTACGTAATCAGTGAGGTCTTTGGCCGGAGTGCTGTTTTCTTACCTTTGACATGGCCCCTGCTAAAGTAAACCACTCTACTCACTCACTTCCAGGTTGAACCCTTTACGGTTCCAGGTATATTATATATAAATATTTTTTTAGGGTTCTGTGTAGAACCCTATGTGGAAAGGAACCCAAAAGGGTTCTACATGGAACCGGAAAGGTTCTTCAAAGGGTACCCCCTATGGGGACAGCTGAAGAGCCCTTTTAGCTTCTAGATAGATTTTTGTTCTTGAAGACTGTATGTAGGGACCACAGTAGTGCACTATGTAGGGAATAGGGCTCCATTTGGGACACATGAGAGCAGAGCTGATGAGAAGAAGTGGAAAGCCATCCCTCACCAGGACACCATCATCTCGTTATGGTGCAGCAAAAAGTGAAGAATGTGCAGGATATTACAGAACACAACATGGGAACCCCAGTCCATTTCAAAATCATATTTTCCCCTAACCTTAACCCCGGCTCCTAACCCTGAAACGAACCCTAGCTCCTAACCTTAACCCTAATTCTAACCTTAACCCCGGCTCCTAACCCTGAAACGAACCCTAGCTCCTAACCTTAACCCTAATTCTAACCTTAACCCCGGCTCCTAACCCTGAAACGAACCCTAGCTCCTAACCTTAACCCTAATTCTAACCTTAACCTTAACCTTAGCCTTGGCTCCTAACCCTGAAACGAACCCTAGCTCCTAACCTTAACCCTAATTCTAACCTTAACCCCGGCTCCTAACCCTGAAACGAAAGCTCCTAACCTTAACCCTTCTAACCTTAACCCCGGCTCCTAACCCTGAAACGAACCCTAGCTCCTAACCTTAACCCTAATTCTAACCTTAACCCCGGCTCCTAACCCTGAAACGAACCCTAGCTCCTAACCTTAACCCTAATTCTAACCTTAACCCTAATTCCCCTTTGATCACATCTTTACTAAAATGCAGCAGAAATTAGCTTTAAAGCCGTATCCAGATCCATTGGATGTAGTGATCCCAATATAGTAGCCATATCTAGGGAAACCAGTTCCAAAGATTGGGCCTAATATAATGTATAAGAGGTCATACAATAAGTTTTGTAGGGATTCCTGTTGTTGATGTAAAGAATATGTGTTGGTCCGTGGTGTGTAATGAGGAGCAGACACTGCACTTGACACATTTATGAAATTGACTATTCCAGTTACTAATAAGCATGAACCCATTAAGAAAAAAAAAAAAGAAAAAAAAGTTAAATCCCCGTAGATTGATGAGGAATTAAAGAATTGTATGGTTCAGAGGGATGAGGCAAAAGGAATGGCACATAAAGTCTGGCTGCACAACCACAATTGGCAAACCTATTGCAAATTAAGAAATCATGTGACTAAACTGAATAAAAATAAAAAATTACACTATGACACAAAGATAAATGACAAAGAATTACAGTAAAAAGCTTTGGAGCACCTTAAATTACATTTTGGGAAAAATGCAATCTCAGCTCCATCATTCATTGAATCAGATGGCTCATTCATCACAGAACTAACTGATATTGCCAACTACTTTAATGTTTTTTTCATTGGCAAGATTAGCAAACTTAGGCATGACATCTCAACAACAAACACTGACACTACACATCCAAGTATATCTGACCAAATTATGAAAGACAAGCATTGTATGAAGCCATGAAGTGCTTTGAAAGTCTGTTCATGGCTCACATCAACACCATCATGCCGGAAACCCTCCCTAATCCTTAACACTGGGGCCCCTCAGGGGTGCGTGCTTACTCCCCTCCTGTACTCCCTGCTCACCCACGACTGCATGGCCAAGCATGACTCCAACACCATCATTAAGTTTGCTGATGACACAACAGTGGTAGGCCTGATCACCGACAACGATGAGACAGCCAATAAGAGAGGAGGTCAGAGACCTGGCAGTGTGGTGCCAGGACAACAACCTCTCCCTCAATGCAAGGCAAAGGAGCTGATCGTGGACTACAGGAAAAGGAGGGCCCAACAGGCCCCCATTAACATCAACGGGGCAGTAGTGGAGCAGGTCGAGAGTTTAAAGTTCCTTGGTGTCCACATCACCAACAAACTATCATGGTCCAAACACACCAAGACAGTTGTGAAGAGGGCACAACAACACCTTTTCGCCGTCAGGAGACTGAAAACCTTTGGCATGGGTCCCCAGATCCTCAAAAAGTTATACAGCTGCACCATCGAGAGCATCCTGACTGGTAGCATAGACTGCTCTCTCTGCTACCTGCACGGAAAGCGGTACCGGAACGCCAAGTCCAGGACCAAAAGGCTCCTTAACAGCTTCTACCCCCAAGCCATGTTGAACAATTAATCAAATGGCCACCCGGACTATTTACATTGACAGCCCCCCCCATTGTTTTTACACTGCTGCTACTCGCTGTTTATTATCTATGCATAGTCACTTTACAAATTACCTTGACTAACCTGTATATAGCCTCGTTATTGTTATGTCATTTTCTTGTATTAACTTTTTGATTTATTTTTATGTATTTTTTTCACTTTAGTTTATTTACTAAATATTTTCTTATCTCGAATTATTGAACTGCATTGTTGGTTAAGGGCTTGTAAGTAAGCATTTCACGGTAAGGTTGTATGTATTCGGCGCGTGTAACAAATACAATTTTATTTGATGTGTAATTTTGAATTCTGTAGAATGAGTGTGGAAGAGATGAAAAAAAAAAATTTGTTGTCTATCAACAATGACAAGCCACTGGGGTCTGACCACTTGGATGGAAAATTACTGAGGATAATAGCGGACGATATTACCCCTCCTTACATGCCATTTTTCAATATAAGCCTACTAGAAAGTGCAAAGGCAAAAGTCATTCCGCAACCTAAGAATAGTAAAGCCCCCTTTACTGGCTCAAATAGCCGACCAATCAGACTGTTACCAACCCTTAGGAGTAAAAAAAATGGCGGTTGACCAGAAACAATGCTATTTTACAGGAAACAAATTGACCAACTTTCAGCACGCTTATAGGGAAGGACATTCAACAACCACAGCACTTACACAAATGATGATGATTGGCTGAGAGAAATTGATTACAAAAAAAAAAGATTGTAGGGGCTGTTTTGTTTGGCTTTTGACATTATCGATCATAGTCTGCTGCTGGAAAAACATATGTCTTATGGCTTTACACTAGAGGTCGACCGAATATGATTTTTCAACGCCGATACCGATTATTGGAGGACCAAAAAACCCTGCTACCGATTCATTGGCCGATTTATTATATATATATATATATATAAATATGTTTGTAATAATGACAATTACAACAACACTGAATGAACACTTATTTTAACTTAATATAATACATCAATAAACTCAATTTAGCCTCAAATGAATAATGAAACATGTTCAATTTGGTTTAAATAATGCAAAAACAAAGTGTAAAAGTACAATATGTGCCATGTAAGAAAGCTAACGTTTCAGTTCCTTGCTCAGAACATGAGAACATATGAAAGCTGGTGGTTCCTTTTAACACGAGTCTTCAATATGCCCAGTTAAGAAGTTTTAACTTGTAGTTATTATAGGAATTATTGGACTATTTCTCTCTATACCATTTGTATTTCATATACCTTTGACTATTGGATGTTCTTATAGGCACTATAGTATTGCCAGCCTAATTTCGGGAGTTTATAGGCTTGGAGTCATAAACAGCGCTGTGTGACAAGCATTGCAAAGAGCTGCTGGCAAATGCAGGAAAGTGCTGTTTGAATGAATGCTTACGAGCCTGCTGCTGCCTACCACCGCTCAGTCAGACTGCTCTATATAATTAACACGCAGAAATACGAGCCTTAGATCATTAATATGGTCGAATCGGGAAACTATCATTTCAAAAACAAAACATTTAATTTTCAGTGAAATACGGAACCGTTCCGTATTTTATAGAATGGGTGGCATCCATAAGTCTAAATATTGCTGTTTACATTGCACAACCTTCAAGGTTGTGTCATAATTATGTAAAATTCTGGCAAATTAATTACGTTTTTTGTTAGGAAGAAATGATCTTCACACAGTTCGTAACGAGCCAGGTGGCCCAAACAGCTGCATTTACCCTGACTCTGCTTGCACTGAACGCAAGAGAAGTAACAATTTCCCTAGCTAATATTGCCTGAAAACATGAATTTCTTTTAACTAAATATACAGGTTTAAAAAAAAATATACTTGTGTATTGATTTTAAGAAAGGCATTGATGTTTATGGTTAGGTACATTGGTGCAACGACAGTGCTTTTTTCGCAAATGCGCTTTTTAAATCATCACCCGTTTGGCAAAGTAGGCTGTGATTCGATCATAAATTAACAGGCACCGCATTGATTATTTGCAACGCAGGACAAGCTAGTTAAACTAGTAATATCATCAACCATGTGTAGTTAACTAGTGATTATGTTAAGATTGATTGTTTTTTATAAGATAAGTTTAATGCTAGCTAGCAACTTACCTTGGCTCCTTGCTGCACTCGCATAACAGGTGGTCAGCCTGCCACGCAGTCTCCTCGTGGAGTGAAATGTAATCGGCGCCCAAAAATGCAGATTATCGATCGTTAGGGAAACTTGAAAATCAGCCCTAAGTAATAGGCCATGCCGTTTAATCGGTCGACCTCTACTTTACACCCCCTGCTATATTGTGGATAAAGAGTTAACAGAACACAGAGGGTGTTCTTTAATGGAAACCTCTCCAATATAATCCATGTAGAATCAGGAATTCCCCAGGGCAGCTGTCTAGGCCCATTACTTTTTAAATCTTTACTAATGACATGCCATTGGCTTTGAGTAAAACCAGTGTGTCTATGTATGCGAATGACTCAACACTATACATATCAGCTACTACAGTGACAGAAATGACTGCAACACTTAACAAAGAGTTGCAGTTAGTTTCAGAGTGGGTGGCAAGGAATAATTTAGTCCTAAATATTTCTAAAACTAAAAGCATTGTATTTAGGACAGATCATTCACTAAACGCTGACTAAAGGTGACTAAACTGCTTGGAGTAACCCTGGATTGTAAACTTTCTTGGTCAAAACATATGATACATATGACACAACAGTATCTAAGATGGGGAGAAGTCTGTCTATTATAAAGCACTGCTCTACCATAACAACACTATCAACAAGGCAGGTTCTACAGGCCTTAATTTTGTCCCACCTGGACTACTGTTCAGTCGTGTGGTCATGTGCCACAAAAAAGGCTTTAGGAAAATTGCAATTGGCTCAAAACAGGGCAGCATGGCTGGCTCTTGGATGTACACAGAGAGCTAATATTAATAATATGCATGTCAATCTCTCCTGGCTCAAAGTGGAAGAGAGATTGACTTCATCTATTTGTATTTGTGAGAAGTATTGACATGTTGAATACACCAAGCTGTCTGTTTGAACTACTGGAGCACAGCTCAGACACCCATGCATACCCCACAAGACATTCCACCAGAGGTCTCTTCACAGTCCCCAAGTCCAGAACAGAACTATGGGAGGTGAACAGTACTACACTGAGCCATGACTACATGGAACTCTATTCCACATCAAGTAACTGATGCAAGCAGTCAAATTTGTTTAAAAAAAAAATACAATTACACCACATGTACCAGTGGGAACTGTGAAGCAACACAAACATAGGCACAGACACATACACACACACACACGAGAACATACGCACTATACACACACTTAGATGTTGTACTGTCAATATGTGGTGGTGCTGGAGTAGGGGCCTGAGGGCACACAGTAATGTTGTAAAATCTGTTAAATGTATTCTAATGTTTTTAAAATGGTATAAAACTGCCTTGATTTTGCTGGACAACCAGGAAGCAGCAGCTAATGGGGTTCCATAATAAATACAAATACACACACAGACACTCTGACTCCAGTCGCCTCGACGGGTTAAATAGAAATTAGCTATTTAAAAAAAACAATGCTGTTGCTGAGGACAGGCCATTTACAGACTCCAATAAGCATAAGTCGTTAGCTGTCTTGTTGCTCTATAAGCCATGGGCACGGCCATTTAAGTTGCTCTATAAGCCATGGGCACGGCCATTTAAGTTGCTCTATAAGCCATGGGCACGGCCATTTAAGTCTCTCTTGTCAAAATGCTTTTAAAACTCACATTATTGTATTTCAAATGACACTTAAAGTTAGGTGTGTCCTGCCTCTATACATGCCTACTGTATAACATGGGAGGTTGTTTTGTTTATAAGGCCAACATGAACACACCTTGAACGTGGCTGCGTGTGATGATACTACAGCGTGACATTTGACCTCCAGCTGAAAAGGTGTCCAGTGATATCACGCCAGAGAAGATCTTACAGTACACTGCAGTTATGTCATAAAGCAAACCACGTGGTACAGTGCAGACAGAATATGTAATATAATACAGTAGACTGTTAGTGTATCTACATTATTAACCAGACAGAGCTACAGTGATAATATTAAACATACATGGTTTGCCATTACAAACTCACTAACTGATTAATATGTATTAAACTAAATTAATAACTATAATACATTTTTGATCATCAATATTGTTATTCTGACTTGAGTGAATCATTCCAATCTCCATTTACATTTTTTTTTTATGTGGCTATAGTAGACCTATACCGGTTGTGCACTAGCTTCCATGATGCTCTACAGTAAAGTGACAGAATGACAGATGGGTTATTACGTAACTAGACCAACAGTCCAGAATCTGTTTGCTCCTTTTTTTTTTTTTTTAAACGGCACGACAAAAACTGTTGAGGTCGGCTAAGGCATAGCCTGTTGTTAAAATGATTCCAACTCTGCTATTTTATCAAAGCTTTGGGGATAGATAGATAGAAGAGTTGGGTCAAAATATGTTTGCCCCTTTAACTGTTGAGGTTGGTAAAATAGCATAGGCTGTTTTTCGTGCCATTCTCAACGCTTTGGGTTAGGGAGTTCTAGACTATAGATGGATAAAATAGTTTGCTCTCCCGGAGCAAGCAACAGCTCAGGTAGGTAGGCTACAAAGTAAGACTGTTGTGACACTTGTTAACCGAATAGGCTACTGAAAGCTGTTGCTATGCAATCACTGGCTAACCCGAAGGTCAGTTTTCAACACAACGTAGGCATCTGCCCTGGGGAGCAGACCATGACACCCTTGCTATTAAATAGTGCACATAATTATCCATCCACGGGACAGTGCACATCAGCAATGCGGGTTTTGATGACATGTCCACAGGATCGTCTGCGAGCCGCGACACACGTCCCATGCCCCCGCGCAAACCACTGCTCCCCTTTCTCCAAGCAGACATTAAATCACTGATTCCCAGTCTAATCAAATGTCGTGGTCAATTTTTTGATAGGCTACAATCATTCGTAGCCTAGAAATGATCGTATATCATTTAAATGTCAGATTATATGCCAATTATGTTGGTTTTTTTGGGCATATTTTGGGGGAGAAACGTGAACTTATTTAGAACCCCTTTGAGGCGCATCGAATCATAGGCCTACAATATTGCACCATTCAAAGGCTCGTTTTATAAACACCGTATCATCACACCGCCTATCCATTATTAATAAGGGGTCTGACCAGCGCACCATCACTGCAGGGAGTGGCAAGGTTACTACGTATTCCACCTAATTCATAATAAACAAAGAAATACGTTACATTCATCCCGTTCTACATCATAGCGGTTTCTGATTCGAAACGAGTGACATTGACATTACGCACATCACTATTATATTTATATTGATTATAGCGGCACCTTACCTCTCTCCGGCATGTTGTATTTGAAGTCCAGAATTAAAAACTAGCTCCTCCCCTCGAACAGCACCAACCCTCGCACTGTTCTACAACATATCTGGACATCAAAGCTTAGCTACAATACGTCGCAAGATCCCACCGTTTGAGAAATGGTTTTAGCGAATGACGTTGCGGAGGAGATCCCCGTTGTAAGAGCGCGCTTCCCGGTTATTCCAGTAGCAGCAGGCGTGTTGGGGAGGGAGGGGTGCAACGATCCGCCTGCCTGCAGGAGGCACACTGCAGTGACATTGACCAATGGGATAACGCAGAAAAGAGTCCCTCTCCGATTCGTAAATATCTCAGCCTCATCAAATATTACAGCGCCAGTCTCATTCATTCAGTTTCAAATGGGTTAAAATCTTGAGATGAAATAATCAACAATTTCAGAAATGTAGGCTAACATTCTGCAATCAACCTGACAGGCTATAAGGCTTAAATGTTGTTTAACTAGGGAAGTCAGGTAAGTTATTATTATTATTATTTACATATTTATGTAAGTTTAAGGCTTGTGCAACATGGGTGATCTTGATACATTTCCCAGCACAGACATTTTAAAGGTAACATTCACAGCTAGACACTATTTGGAGTGTTTTCCCAGTCTCCCTAAATAATTATGAGTGATGAGAGGTATTTGGGATTTTTTTGTTTGCGTGCTGGGTGTGTTCAAACCATGACGTCAATGGTTGGTCTCTCTGTATCATTTTTTTTTTTTTTTTCATCAGTAAGATTGTAGCAAGTTACTTCTGAATACATTTCTTAAATATCACAATGAATTAATCCAGAATTTGGAAGTCAACATTATTGGTTTCTGCTGCTACTCAAATCAACATTACAGTTGTGGGTATACTAGGTATTCTACATTATACTACAACATCAGTACAACAATATAGATGTTTTGTTGGCTGAATGTTCCAGACAGGGTCCGGAATGTTCTTCAGCTGGTGTGCATCGTCTTGTGTTGGTTGGGCCAATGGCAGCTGGTCTGGCAGAACTTCATGAGCTGTATGACCTTGGACTCAGACTGAACACTTTGTCTCTTGCCAGCCTCATGAAGTCCTTTTTCCTCATCCAAACCAGATGATGTTGAGCTTGTTCCCGGCTGATAGTTTTCATCCAATGGGCCTCTGGGATCTGTACTACTAAAACGGGTGTCAAGGTCAGCAGCAGGATTAGTCTGTATAGGACACACACTAGTCAGTGATTTGCCAACATTTTACTACTTTGTCCCAATCAATAAAACACTCAAACAAAAAAGGTACTATATCCACCCAGTCCCTTCACATCAATTGATCATGCATACTAACCTTCACAAACCCCCCACCCCACACAATACCAAACCCCAACAGATACCAGTCAATCACCCATACCATCCCCTCAATACTAAGGGACAGACATTTACTGAGGAAGAGGGGTGGTCCAACTCAAGTTTATAAAAATAAAAAAAGCACCCCCTCCCAAACGTAAAAAAAAAAAAAAAGGAAATGGTAATATACTGTAAGTTTATAGAGTTATAAAGTAGCGTTGATACCTCAACGAATGGCTGTCTCTAGTCAGTGGGCAACTGGCAAACCAGAGCGGAGCCTAGTTGCTAGGCAACTCGCAGACTGAGGCTGCATGGAGCAGTGGGAGAGAGAGGAGTGGCTTAGCAACCAAAACATATTTTCACAGTCTTTCGCTCCTGTTCTACTAATTTTCATTTCAACTTTCTTTCGTTGTCCAGAAGCCAAAAGGCACCATCCTAGTCATATTAAAAACAACTCATCCTAGTTGTTGTATATTTTAATTTTCCATCTTTTAGAACAGGGTTTTCCAGCAAATTGCATTTTTGGCAAATGTTAAATGATCTATTCCATTCTCTGCTTCATTACAGTAGATGCGGAATTGTGTCTAGGATGGAAGAAATTATACACTGACTGGACAAAACATTAAGAACACCTGCTCTTTCCATGACATAGACTGACCAGGTGAATCCAGGCAAACGCTATGATCCCTTATTGTTTTCACTTGTTAAATACACTTCAATTAGTGTAGATGAAATGGAGGAGACGGGTTAAAGAAGTATTTTTAAGCCTTGAGACATGGATTGTGTATGTGCCATTCAGAGGGTGAATGGGCAAGACCAGATTTAAGTGCTTTTGAACGGGGTATGATAGTAGGTGCCAGGCTACACCGGTTTGAGTATGTCAAGAACAGCAACGCTACTGGGTTTTTCACACTCAACAGTTTCCTGTGTGTATCAAGAACGGTCCACCACCCAACTTGACAAAACTGTGGGAAGCTTTGGAGTCTATAGGGGCAAGCATCCCTGTGGAACGCTTGACACCTTGTAGAGCCCATGCCCCGACGAATTGAGACGTTCTTAATGTTTTGTACACTCTGTGTATAGTAAAAACTTAAAGAGTGAATGTAAACCAGGGGGGGGGGAAATGACCTACCCTCCCCTGTACGCAATCATTTTTTTTTAACTCCCCAAAGCAAAAAAAAAAAAAAAAAAAAAAACTTTGACAACCCTCCCCTACATTCCTAACCGTCCCTAATAAATCCGTTTCTCCAAATTTAGACTTTATGCATAAACAACCAACTAAGGCTCCATAATATAGAGACAAATACAGTAGAAGTGGTAGCCGATTTATAAAACACACCAACTGTGACAACAAGACACAAACAATGTTTATACCTAGCTCCAATATATTTATTTGCTCATCGTGGAGTCACAAGTTGATGCCACTGCATATGTTGACGGGATCGGACTATGTATATATAAAAACACATACACCAGTCACGTTCAGTGATGCCAACTTAGCCATTTTGTTGCTATATTTAGCAACTTTTCAGACTACCCTGGCAACTTTTCTTTCAAACATCACCTAGCAACAAATGTAGCTACTTTCAAAAATTTGTTTAGAACTTTTAGCAACTTTTGAAAAGTGACTCAAACGCTAAAATGCACACATTTTCCCTCTAAATTAAACAAAAACGATGTTCTCTGTCACACAACTCAGTCACAACACTGCTGCAATAGTGGTTGTGAGTGAAGTGAGCAGCAGGCCAGCAGCAATTTCAGCCAATTGCAAATCATTGTTGGCTGACTGCAGCAGCAGTAGTAGTAGTACGGGTTTGACGAGCCAAACCCAACGAATATAGTTGGTCACGAATGTTTGATCTTGAACAGAACTTACAACATCAATCAACATGTCTCAATCAAAAGTGTACAGCCAGAAGTACATTAAAAAGTGGGAGTCTGTACCCGAACAAATGTCAAATCCTATTTTTTTTTTTTGCCGAGATGTACAGTTCAATTTGAGTAACGTTATTGTCTATTCTACGTAATGACGCAGTTTTACGTTATCACGCAATGACATCACAACGTCATTAAGCAACTTTAAGCAACAAATCAACCTGCCTCTTAGCCACTTACCCTGAAAATAAATTGGCAACACTAAAATAAAACACAACACAAGTTAATTTTTTGCAGTAGTTAGTTATTTACTGTAGCTTGCTAACGGTCCGGTAGGGTGAAGCTAACGTTACAAAATCACATCGACAGGTAGCAGTTCGATAATTACATTTATTTGCTTTAGAATGACGTTTTATGAACGCTAACTAGATCGATTTTGGTTTAGATTAATAAAATGTAGTTTTAGTTAGCTTGACTTAAAAGTATCCAATGAAATGTTACCCCACCAGTCTGTGCATGCCTGTTGTTTGCCCAACCACACCGTGACTAAACTTTACAGTTGTTGTCGACACAATAATACAAATAAATAGTTATTCATAAACTGATGTTCTATGAACAACTGACTGGTCCAGTGAGTAATTTTAGCTACCTGTTAATTCCCAAAAACCTAGTCGGTATCAACGTGTGGTTAATTTAGGTTTCCCCATTAACTCACAGCAAAAAACTATACCATTTTCAAACGCAAAACGTTATTGTTGTCTGCTTGTTTTAGCCAATTATAAAACTACAACATGTCTACAGATTACTTGTCAACATTGCCTGCTCCCTAGTGTTCTCACTACTTAGGAAAATATAATAGTGTAGGGCTTCCCTCACGGGTACTAGCAAGCTACCGACGGGAACATTTAAAACTAGCCAAGAGGAACAACAGAAAGAAACGGACTATACAGCTACAAGTAGTGAGTGAAATTAAACGGACTATACAGCTACAAGTAGTGAGTGAAATTAAACGGACTATACAGCTACAAGTAGTGAGTGAAATTAAACGGACTATACAGCTACAAGTAGTGAGTGAAATTAAACGGACTGTACAGCTACAAGTAGTGAGTGAAATTAAACGGACTATACAGCTACAAGTAGTGAGTGAAATTAAACGGACTGTACTAAACAAGTAGTGAGTGAAATTAAACGGACTGTACTAAACAAGTAGTGAGTGAAATTAAACGGACTGTACTAAACAAGTAGTGAGTGAAATTAAACGGACTGTACTAAACAAGTAGTGAGTGAAATTAAACGGACTGTACTAAACAAGTAGTGAGTGAAATTAAACGGACTGTACAGCTACAAGTAGTGAGTGAAATTAAACGGACTGTACAGCTACAAGTAGTGAGTGAAATTAAACGGACTGTACAGCTACAAGTAGTGAGTGAAATTAAACGGACTGTACAGCTACAAGTAGTGAGTGAAATTAAACGGACTGTACAGCTACAAGTAGTGAGTGAAATTAAACGGACTGTACTAAACAAGTAGTGAGTGAAATTAAACGGACTGTACTAAACAAGTAGTGAGTGAAATTAAACGGACTGTACAGCTACAAGTAGTGAGTGAAATTAAACGGACTATACAGCTACAAGTAGTGAGTGAAATTAAACGGACTGTACAGCTACAAGTAGTGAGTGAAATTAAACGGACTATACAGCTACAAGTAGTGAGTGAAATTAAACGGACTGTACAGCTACAAGTAGTGAGTGAAATTAAACGGACTGTACTAAACAAGTAGTGAGTGAAATTAAACGGACTATACAGCTACAAGTAGTGAGTGAAATTAAACGGACTATACAGCTACAAGTAGTGAGTGAAATTAAACGGACTATACAGCTACAAGTAGTGAGTGAAATTAAACGGACTGTACTAAACAAGTTTTAAATAAATAAAATATATATATATATATTATTTAACTAGGCAAGTCAGTTATGAACAAATTCTTATTTACAATGACAGTTTTACCAAAAGGCTTCATGTGGGGACGGGTGATGGGATTAAAAATAACAAAAATATAGGACAAAACACACATCACGACAAGCGAGGCAACACTACATAAGAGACCTAAAACAGCACAGCATGACAACATGGTAGCAGCACAAAACATGGTACACACATTATTGCGCACAGACAACAGCACAAAGGGCAAGAAGGTAGAGACAACAATACATCACACAAAGCAGACACAACTGTCAGTAAGAGTCCATGATGGAGTCTTTGAACTGTCTAGTCTGAGTGTTTGTTGCAGCTCGTTCCAGTCGCTAGCTGTAGCAAACTGAAAAGAGGAGCGACCCAGGGATGTGTGCGCTTTGGGGACCTTTAACAGAATGTGACTGGCAGAACGGGTGTTGTATGTGGAGGATCAGGGCTGCAGTATGTATCTCAGATAGGGGGGAGGCCGGCCTAAGAGGGTTTTTATAAATAAGCATCAACAAATTGGTCTTGCGACGGGTATAGAGAGATGACCAGTTTACAGAGTAGCATAGAGAGCAGTGATGTGTCCTATAAGGAGCATTGGTGGCAAATCTGATGGCCGAATGGTAAAGAACATCTAGCCGCTAGAGAGCACCCTTACCTGCCGATCTAAAAATTACGTTACCCTGATCTATCATGGGTAGAATGGTCATCTGAATCAGGGTCAGTTTGGCGGCTGGGGTGAAAGAGGAGCGATTACGATAGAGGAAACCAAGTCTAGATTTAACTTTAGTCTGCAGCTTTGGTATGTGCTGGGAAAATGTCTTAAATGATTTGACTTGGCTACATGTAAATTGACTTGGCTACATGCATGTTTTGTTATTTCTGTTTTAGTTTCCTATTTTACAATGGAGGTCAATATGAAAACAAAAATGGTATTCACCTATTTGTGTGCGTGGTCGAGGCTGAATTGTTTTTATTCTTACGTGGTTCCAATCGACTGGCGGTACTACGTCTTGAAATCGCTGTTAATTCTGGATATTGTCGTTTTCTTACAACCAGGAAATGTAGATGGTACGTTTCTACAGGTGACGCGAGATGCGCCTTCTTTTTCCCAACGCAGTTAAACCAAAACCACGCCCCGTTATTCAGAGGCGTTCTGCAACGCTTTGAGCGTTCTCCAAGTCCGGAAGTGACTTTCGGTCACTGATTAATACCATTTACCCTTGTATTTCAAGATTGAAAAATATAATAACATAATGTCGTGGGCAGAACTAGCCATTAACGTCTCTTAACGCTCAAAGACAGATTCAATGGCTGTAGCATAGCGTATTTCGATTGAATGATTAGCTCATAAATATTTGAGAAATTATAAATAATAAGCATAAGACGTAAAGCCAGTTTCAGGTAGGATATTCAACGAATATTCACCTGTAGTTTTCCTTACGTCCACCAACTGTATTTGGTGACATAGTGACAAATTACATTTTCACATTTCAATAGCTCTTTAACCATTACTCCTAAAATGTTCAAACCTGGTTGTAGCTAACCCGATGGCATAGACACACATTGCACACCCTTTAGTTTGTCCATTTTCATCTCACATGATTTTACATGTGTTTTTCAAACATTCTAATTTCAATAGCTCCTTGGCTCCTTGGTCATACTGACTTCAAACAAGATTCAGAATGTCCACTGACTACTATAGTTACTCCATTGTACTGGATCTAATACCTATTAGTATTTTACATATATTCACAAGTGTAATCATTTTTTAGGACAATGTGGAAAAACTCTTGGCTCTGTCACTTTCAGACATGTGCAGAGCAGACTGAAAGGGAAAGGGTAGCTCCTGACTTGAACCACAAGGGTTCTCTATAAAGAGAGAGTAATCCAAAAGGCACAGACACACCCCTTGACTTTCAATTGGCACCGTTGACCTGCATGTAATTCTCTCCTGATTTGTCTTCGTGGTGCTTAGTCAATGGGAACTCCATCTGTCCTGATTGGTCTCCGTGGTGATTAGTCAATGGGAACTCCATCTCTCCTGATTGGTCTCCGTGGTGATTAGTCAATGGGAACTCCATTGCCGGCCCCATCATAAAGGTTTTACACAGTCTGTCAGTTTGACTGACATGCCAGAGGAATGAGGAGAGACATCCTCCTTTGTATTCATGGGAACAAATATTTCCAAACACTTTGGATCCTATTCTTGCACAGTTAGAAGACAATGTGTCAATGCAAAAAACAACAACAACAGGGCAATAGTTTTTAATCTGAAGCAGCCCTTCTTTACTGTAGTACACTAACCCCTAATTGGGTCTCTTTTCTTGACACATAGTAGCAGTTTACCAGATAAGGAGACGTCAAGATGATCAAAAAGTAGATTGTTGTAAAGGTGTATTACATGCTGTGCTGGCCCCATTGTGATACCCATTCTGTATTCTGACTGGTAAAATCACAGCTGAAAAATGCCTCTATGGATGTGTATACTGTTGGTACATGGAATATTCCTCAACTGCATAATCATACATTGTTATTGCAAATAGAAGTATTATGTTCAACAACTGAGATATTCAGATATGATTTAAAACGAACACACGTTAACGCTTACAATTCATTTTCTATTGTCATAGACTTGATGAGCACGGTCATCTGTGATCGTTGTGATGAGACTTTCTTTAAGCACTTACTGATGAAACTGTCACTTTGATATTTTTTTTCTAAAAAGTCTACAAACGCTCTACATTTATTCACTATGTGAGGGTTGGATCCTATATGCTACTTTTATTATTGTCCTGTAAATGGCTCAATGCCTATAATTTAGGCTGTGTGTAGAATGGGGCATAAAGGAAATGACCTCAACTAGATTATAGCGATAAGGAAATCAGCATACAGTTTTGGCCTGTGTATTCATTAGCCTATAAAATAATCAGACTTCCATTATGTTTACATAAAAAAAGAGAATACATCTAAATGAGAAGATCCTGCCATGGAAAAGACGACTGGATGGACAGGAAGTGGAAAGGAGGGGAAATAACTCCCACCATGCAGCAGGACACCTTCAGCTCTTCAGGTCTGTGTAATGCAGGTTTGATAGTTATGTTTTCAACAATGAATGGTTAGCTGTTATGTGACAATTAGGTCAAGAACTCTATTTTTTTGGTGTAGATGGCCAAGGAAGTAGCACAGAACATCCCCAACATCCCCTTCCCAAATTGATATAGAACCTTCACAAAAACACATGGAGCAACAGTGAAAAGAAATGGCTGAGGATACACTAAAAATGTCTGGTATGTAATTACATTTAAATGTCAATTCTTTATTTTTATGTAGTTGTGTGGGACAGCCATATGTTCAGTTCAGGCCTATGATTTCAGAGTTCAACAAAGCCAACAACTGCTTCATGTGTGCCACTGATAAAGAACCTGGATGTGGCCCAAAGACTGACTGGGTTAGTAACTTTATTTAACATGTTTATAATCTTTTGACAACAGTGACAGCATGTAAGACAATTTATGATATAACACAATGGATGGCTAATTCTTCATACTGCATTGATATTATTTATAATGTGTTACGTTTTGTTTTAGACTGAATGTTTTGCCAACGGTGGTTCCATGTGCTGTGCCTAGGAATGAAGACAAGAGTTCAGAGTGAAGAACACAAACTGGAAGTGCAGTCTGTTGTTTAAAATGTATGCTATACCCCATCCACACTGAAGAGGCTCTGACATGTACATCAACCAGGGATAAAGAGGAGGTTAACACTGAAATGTTTTGTGCTAATTTGAAGTTAAGTGTCTGTTGACATGTTGGAAAAGATTAAAAGGTCTACAGTTTCTTTTTCATTTGTCAATATTACATTTTTATTCATTGATTTACTGGCCACCGTTACTGTGGTTACATGTTCAGTATACTGTATTGACCAGCAAACCCACTGCAGCCTACCTCACTAGCTCACTCTCCATCCCTGTTCAGTCTACCTCACCAGCTCACTCTCCATCCCTGTTCAGTATATATATATGACCACTCTATTCACTCTCCATCCCTGTTCAGTCTACCTCACCAGCTCACTCTCCATCCCTGTTCAGTATATATATTGACCAGTCTACCTCACCAGCTCACTCTCCATCCCTGTTCAGTATATATATTAACCAGTCTACCTCACCAGCTCACTCTCCATCCCTGTTCAGTATATATATTAACCAGCCCTCACCAGCTCACTCTCCATCCCTGTTCAGTATATATATTGACCACCACCTCACCAGCTCACTCTCCATCCCTGTTCAGTCTACCTCACCAGCTCACTCTCCATCCCTGTTCAGTATATATATTGACCAGTCTACCTCACCAGCTCACTCTCCATCCCTGTTCAGTATATATATTAACCAGTCTACCTCACCAGCTCACTCTCCATCCCTGTTCAGTATATATATTAACCAGCCTACCTCACCAGCTCACTCTCCATCCCTGTTCAGTATATATATATTGACCACTCTACCTCACCAGCTCACTCTCCATCCCTGTTCAGTCTACCTCACCAGCTCACTCTCCATCCCTGTTCAGTATATATATTGACCAGTCTACCTCACCAGCTCACTCTCCATCCCTGTTCAGTCTACCTCACCAGCTCCCTCTCCATCCCTGTTCAGTATATATATTGTCCAGTCTACCTCACCAGCTCCCTCTCCATCCCTGTTCAGTATATATATTAACCAGTCTACCTCACTAGCTCACTCTCCATCCCTGTCCAGTCTACCTCACCAGCTCACTCTCCATCCATGTTCAGTATATATATTGACCAGTCTACCTCACCAGCTCACTCTCCATCCCTGTTCAGTATATATATTGACCAGTCTACCTCACCAGCTCACTCTCCATCCCTGTTCAGTATATATATTGACCAATAAACCCACTGCAGTCTACCTCACCAGCTCACTCTCCATCCCTGTTCAGTATATGTATTGTCCAGCCTACCTCACCAGCTCACTCTCCATCCCTGTTCAGTATATATATTGTGCAGTCTACCTCACCAGCTCCCTCTCCATCCCTGTTCAGTATATATATTGTCCAGTCTACCTCACCAGCTCACTCTCCATCCCTGTTCAGTATATATATTAACCAGCCTACCTCACCAGCTCACTCTCCATCCCTGTCCAGCCTACCTCACCAGCTCACTCTCCATCCCTGTTCAGTATATATATTAACCAGCCTACCTCACCAGCTCACTCTCCATCCCTGTTCAGTATATATATTAACCAGCCTACCTCACCAGCTCACTCTCCATCCCTGTTCAGTATATATATTAACCAGCCTACCTCACCAGCTCACTCTCCATCCCTGTTCAGTATATATATTAACCAGCCTACCTCACCAGCTCACTCTCCATCCCTGTTCAGTATATATATTAACCAGCCTACCTCACCAGCTCACTCTCCATCCCTGTTCAGTATATATATTGACCAGTCTACCTCACCAGCTCACTCTCCATCCCTGTCCAGTCTACCTCACCAGCTCACTCTCCATCCCTGTTCAGTATATATATTAACCAGTCTACCTCACAGCTCACTCTCCATCCCTGTCCAGTCTACCTCACCAGCTCACTCTCCATCCCTGTTCAGTATATATTGACCAGTCTACCTCACCAGCTCACTCTCCATCCCTGTCCAGTCTACCTCACCAGCTCACTCTCCATCCCTGTTCAGTATATTTATTGTCCAGCCTACCTCACCAGCTCACTCTCCATCCCTGTTCAGTATATATATTGACCAATAAACCCACTGCAGTCTACCTCACCAGCTCACTCTCCATCCCTGTTCAGTATATATATTGACCAATAAACCCACTGCAGTCTACCTCACCAGCTCACTCTCCATCCCTGTTCAGTATATGTATTGTCCAGCCTACCTCACCAGCTCACTCTCCATCCCTGTTCAGTATATATATTAACCAGCCTACCTCACCAGCTCACTCTCCATCCCTGTCCAGCCTACCTCACCAGCTCACTCTCCATCCGTGTTCAGTATATATATTAACCAGCCTACCTCACCAGCTCACTCTCCATCCCTGTTCAGTATATATATTAACCAGCCTACCTCACCAGCTCACTCTCCATCCCTGTTCAGTATATATATTAACCAGCCTACCTCACCAGCTCACTCTCCATCCCTGTTCAGTATATATATTAACCAGCCTACCTCACCAGCTCACTCTCCATCCCTGTTCAGTATATATATTAACCAGCCTACCTAACCAGCTCACTCTCCATCCCTGTTCAGTATATATATTGACCAGTCTACCTCACCAGCTCACTCTCCATCCCTGTCCAGTCTACCTCACCAGCTCACTCTCCATCCCTGTTCAGTATATATATTAACCAGTCTACCTCACCAGCTCACTCTCCATCCCTGTTCAGTATATATATTGACCAGCCTACCTCACCAGCTCACTCTCCATCCCTGTTCAGTATATATATTAACCAGTCTACCTCACCAGCTCACTCTCCATCCCTGTTCAGTATATATATTGACCAGCCTACCTCACCAACTCACTCTCCATCCCTGTTCAGTATATATATTAACCAGCCTACCTCACCAGCTCACTCTCCATCCCTGTTCAGTATATATATTAACCAGCCTACCTCACCAGCTCACTCTCCATCCCTGTTCAGTATATATATTAACCAGCCTACCTCACCAGCTCACTCTCCATCCCTGTCCAGTCTACCTCACCAGCTCACTCTCCATCCCTGTTCAGTATATATATTAACCAGCCTACCTCACCAGCTCACTCTCCATCCCTGTTCAGTATATATATTAACCAGCCTACCTCACCAGCTCACTCTCCATCCCTGTTCAGTATATATATTGACCAGTCTACCTCACCAGCTCACTCTCCATCCCTGTTCAGTATATATATTGACCAGTCTACCTCACCAGCTCACTCTCCATCCCTGTTCAGTATATATATTAACCAGCCTACCTCACCAGCTCACTCTCCATCCCTGTTCAGTATATATATTAACCAGCCTACCTCACCAGCTCACTCTCCATCCCTGTTCAGTATATATATTGACCAGTCTACCTCACCAGCTCCCTCTCCAGCCCTGTTCAGTATATATATTAACCAGTCTACCTCACTAGCTCCCTCTCCATCCCTGTTCAGTATATATATTGTCCAGCCTACCTCACCAGCTCACTCTCCATCCCTGTTCAGTATATATATTAACCAGACTACCTCACCAGCTCACTCTCCATCCCTGTTCAGTATATATATTGACCAGTCTACCTCACCAGCTCACTCTCCATCCCTGTTCAGTATATATATTGACCAGCCTACCTCACTAGCTCACTCTCCATCCCTGTTCAGTATATATATTGACCAGTCTACCTCACCAGCTCACTCTCCATCCCTGTTCAGTATATATATTGACCAGTCTACCTCACTAGCTCACTCTCCATCCCTGTTCAGTATATATATTGTCCAGCCTACCTCACCAGCTCACTCTCCATCCCTGTTCAGTATATATATTAACCAGACTACCACACCAGCTCACTCTCCATCCCTGTTCAGTATATATATTAACCAGCCTACCTCACCAGCTCACTCTCCATCCCTGTTCAGTCTACCTCACCAGCTCACTCTCCATCCCTGTCCAGTCTACCTCACCAGCTCACTCTCCATCCCTGTTCAGTATATATATTAACCAGCCTACCTCACCAGGCCACTCTCCATCCCTGTTCAGTATATATATTAACCAGTCTACCTCACCAGCTCACTCTCCATCCCTGTTCAGTATATATATATTGACCAGTCTACCTCACCAGCTCACTCTCCATCCCTGTCCAGTCTACCTCACCAGCTCACTCTCCATCCCTGTTCAGTATATATATTAACCAGCCTACCTCACCAGCTCACTCTCCATCCCTGTTCAGTATATATATTGACCAGTCTACCTCACCAGCTCACTCTCCATCCCTGTTCAGTATATATATTAACCAGTCTACCTCACCAGCTCACTCTCCATCCCTGTTCAGTATATATATTGACCAGCCTACCTCACCAGCTCACTCTCCATCCCTGTTCAGTATATATATTAACCAGTCTACCTCACCAGCTCACTCTCCATCCCTGTTCAGTCTACCTCACCAGCTCACTCTCCATCCCTGTTCAGTATATATATTAACCAGCCTACCTCACCAGCTCACTCTCCATCCCTGTTCAGTATATATATTGACCAGTCTACCTCACCAGCTCACTCTCCATCCCTGTTCAGTATATATATTGACCAGTCTACCTCACCAGCTCACTCTCCATCCCTGTTCAGTATATATATTAACCAGTCTACCTCACCAGCTCACTCTCCATCCCTGTCCAGTCTACCTCACCAGCTCACTCTCCATCCCTGTTCAGTATATATATTAACCAGCCTACCTCACCAGGCCACTCTCCATCCCTGTTCAGTATATATATTGACCAGTCTACCTCACCAGCTCACTCTCCATCCCTGTTCAGTATATATATTAACCAGTCTACCTCACCAGCTCACTCTCCATCCCTGTTCAGTATATATATTAACCAGTCTACCTCACCAGCTCACTCTCCATCCCTGTCCAGTCTACCTCACCAGCTCACTCTCCATCCCTGTTCAGTATATATATTAACCAGCCTACCTCACCAGCTCACTCTCCATCCCTGTTCAGTATATATATTAACCAGCCTACCTCACCAGGCCACTCTCCATCCCTGTTCAGTATATATATTGACCAGTCTACCTCACCAGCTCACTCTCCATCCCTGTTCAGTATATATATTAACCAGTCTACCTCACCAGCTCACTCTCCATCCCTGTTCAGTATATATATTAACCAGTCTACCTCACCAGCTCACTCTCCATCCCTGTTCAGTATATATATTAACCAGTCTACCTCACCAGCTCACTCTCCATCCCTGTTCAGTCTACCTCACCAGCTCACTCTCAATCCCTGTTCAGTATATATATTAACCAGTCTACCTCACCAGCTCACTCTCCATCCCTGTTCAGTATATATATTAACCAGTCTACCTCACCAGCTCACTCTCCATCCCTGTTCAGTATATATATTAACCAGCCTACCTCACCAGCTCACTCTCCATCCCTGTTCAGTATATATATTGACCAGTCTACCTCACCAGCTCACTCTCCATCCCTGTTCAGTATATATATTAACCAGCCTACCTCACCAGCTCACTCTCCATCCCTGTTCAGTATATATATTAACCAGCCTACCTCACCAGCTCACTCTCCATCCCTGTTCAGTATATATATTGACCAGTCTACCTCACCAGCTCACTCTCCATCCCTGTTCAGTATATATATTAACCAGCCTACCTCACCAGCTCACTCTCCATCCCTGTTCAGTATATATATTAACCAGCCTACCTCACCAGCTCACTCTCCATCCCTGTTCAGTATATATATTGACCAGTCTACCTCACCAGCTCACTCTCCATCCCTGTTCAGTATATATATTAACCAGTCTACCTCACCAGCTCACTCTCCATCCCTGTTCAGTATATATTAACCAGTCTACCTCACCAGCTCACTCTCCATCCCTGTTCAGTATATATATTAACCAGTCTACCTCACCAGCTCACTCTCCATCCCTGTTCAGTATATATATTGACCAGCCTACCTCACCAGCTCACTCTCCATCCCTGTTCAGTATATATATTGACCAGTCTACCTCACCAGCTCACTCTCCATTCCTGTTCAGTATATATATTAACCAGTCTACCTCACCAGCTCACTCTCCATCCCTGTTTAGTATATATATTGACCAGTCTACCTCACCAGCTCACTCTCCATCCCCGTTCAGTATATATATTGACCAGTCTACCTCACCAGCTCACTCTCCATCCCTGTTCAGTATATATATTGACCAGTCTACCTCACCAGCTCACTCTCCATCCCTGTTCAGTATATATATTAACCAGCCTACCTCACCAGCTCACTCTCCATCCCTGTTCAGTATATATATTAACCAGCCTACCTCACCAGCTCACTCTCCATCCCTGTTCAGTATATATATTAACCAGCCTACCTCACCAGCTCACTCTCCATCCCTGTTCAGTATATATATTAACCAGTCTACCTCACCAGCTCACTCTCCATCCCTGTTCAGTATATATATTAACCAGTCTACCTCACCAGCTCACTCTCCATCCCTGTTCAGTATATATATTAACCAGCCTACCTCACCAGCTCACTCTCCATCCCTGTTCAGTATATATATTAACCAGTCTACCTCACCAGCTCACTCTCCATCCCTGTTCAGTATATATATTAACCAGCCTACCTCACCAGCTCACTCTCCATCCCTGTTCAGTATATATATTAACCAGCCTACCTCACCAGCTCACTCTCCATCCCTGTTCAGTATATATATTAACCAGTCTACCTCACCAGCTCACTCTCCATCCCTGTTCAGTATATATATTGACCAGTCTACCTCACCAGCTCACTCTCCATCCCTGTTCAGTATATATATTAACCAGCCTACCTCACCAGCTCACTCTCCATCCCTGTTCAGTATATATATTAACCAGCCTACCTCACCAGCTCACTCTCCATCCCTGTTCAGTATATATATTAACCAGTCTACCTCACCAGCTCACTCTCCATCCCTGTTCAGTATATATATTAACCAGCCTACCTCACCAGCTCACTCTCCATCCCTGTTCAGTATATATATTAACCAGCCTACCTCACCAGCTCACTCTCCATCCCTGTTCAGTATATATATATTGACCAGTCTACCTCACCAGCTCACTCTCCATCCCTGTTCAGTATATATATTGACCAGTCTACCTCACCAGCTCACTCTCCATCCCTGTTCAGTATATATATTGACCAGTCTACCTCACCAGCTCACTCTCCATCCCTGTTCAGTATATATATTAACCAGCCTACCTCACCAGCTCACTCTCCATCCCTGTTCAGTAACCACCTACCTCACCAGCTCACTCTCCATCCCTGTTCAGTATATATATTAACCAGTCTACCTCACCAGCTCACTCTCCATCCCTGTTCAGTATATACAC